>NC_134483.1:317490107-317677607 GCF_040206685.1 Ascaphus truei
CACTGCTACTTTAATATGTTTCTATGTGGACGCTGTATCTTAATAGGCTGTGGTTGTTTTTGTTTTGGAATAACACAGTAACGTTTAAATTAATGTTCCAGTACAGGATTGTCCACAAAGTCACTTTGAAAAGACTCAAATTCCATGTATGCATAAAACGGATACTGTAGGTCAGGGGTGTGCAAACTGGGGCGCTGGGGATGCGAGATTTTCTGAGGGGGCGCGGGCGGTTGCAGGGGCCCTGCGCTCTTCCCCAAGGCATTAAAATTAAATTCAGGGGGATCGCATGAGGCCTCTGGAACCTCAACTTACCGAGATTCAGCCGGCGTCTTTGGTTTCCACCCTGTAAAAATATGGGTTGAAGGGGTAAAAAAAAAAAAAAGTAGGGGTCACTGATTTTTTAACCATTTGAGTGCCACAGACTCTCCAGAACTTCAAGAGCACACGATCGCTCCTCGGGATGATGATGAAACAGAAGAGACTGAGACCTCATCTTTCATTCCTCAGCCGGACACGCTGAATGTGATGTGCCCTGGAAAATGAGAAAATAGAAAATAGCTACTATGTCATGTGGACTCAGGCATGCCAGATCCCATAACATTTATTTTATTTATAAAATGTTTTACCAGGAAGTAATACATTGAGTTGCCTCTCATTTTTAAGTATGTCCTAGGCACAGAGTTATGTATGATAACCATTCATGGTTACTTTAAATGATCAGACCCTCTCAGACCTGAGAAATAAACTAATTAGTACAAGTCCCTTTATGGGGCCAACTAGCCCTGATTTTTTGGGTTCTGGTACAGAGACCAAGAAAATTGGTCCAAACATAAAGTAAAAATGACCCTCCTCCCAAAAATTCTATACCCATTTAAAATACTGCAATTTCAATTAAAAAGATTGGTACTGTAGCTACATCATGGGGCAACCATACTTTATTTATTTTTTTACGAAATATAATGATTAAGGATTCTTTTTTCTTCTGTGATTTCTATGTTTTGTTATCTTATTTACAGCAATTACTGGTTGCCCTTTTAAAGCAGCAATACACAGGTAATTTTTATTAAATATTTTTCTAGGAAGGGGGTCTCCGGAGCTGAACAGAATTAATTTCAGCCCCGGGACTCCCTGCTTCGAGACATACTTACCTCCGTAAGGAGTGCTAGTATCGCTGTGTAGTTTAAATGTCCCGGGCACGCGGCCAATAGGAAGCCAGAAGGGATAACGTCACAGCTTCCTATTGGCTCACGTGACACGGAACATTTAAATGCAACCATTATGGTAGGCACACAGTTTCCTGAATGCAGAGATGCTGACAACTGTGGTCAGTACCTTTGGAAGCAGGGGGTCCCAGGAGATGCAATTAACAGTGCAGCTCCAGAGACCCCCTGCTTCAATCCTGAAATAAATAAAAAATAAAAAAACATAAATGAAACATGTATTGCTGCTTTAATTCACCTACTGGTATCTGTTTTTCAGACCTTTCTATGTAGGGCTTAAAAGTATATACATGTAGTTTTAAATGTTACCATGTATACTCCTGATGAACAATATATTGATGCATAATGCTGGGTGTGTGAACAATAATAGGGAATGGATGTTGAAAAAAATGTCTGATATTGCCAAGGAGAATCCTTGATAAGGTTACAGGACTTACTTTTTAAAATGTTAAATGTTAAAAACCATATACGTACTGTAAAATAATAGGACATGGTGATATTTACACAACGCTGTGTGTAAAACAGGCACACAGAAACACTGCAAGCAAGACGGTTAGTTCCAACAAGACTTCATCCTCCTCAATTTAATGGCTATGCATTCATTTTAGTTTTGATCACTAATGACCCATAAAATGTCATTATGATAGATGGCTGTGTGTTGAGGACTACTAAAAAGGATTTTTAAAATATGTTCGTATTTAAGTATGCAGTTCCAGTTAGAACACAAAATGCAATAACATGATAATGAATCAACAAAATGCCAATATAATTGACATCCTTAGAAATTTGTAATCACCCTTAGTGTAAATATGGCTTTTTAAAAAAAAAATATGTGTATAGGATAAAAGATGCACTCGTTCGACTCTGGCGGGTAACGCCTCGGGGTGCACGCTCAGCACCCCGCAGTTGCACCCAATATTCAAAAGAGTTAGTCATAGGCAGAAAAACAAACGCCACTCCAGAGGTCTTGTACATAGAAAGGTAAATACATTTATTGAAAGGGATGATCGACGTTTCGATCCACAACTTGGACCTTTATCAAGAGGGTAAAACCAGTGAAAAGTGATGCTTAAAAAATGTAAGAGTGGCGTGCTCACATGATCTACAGTGGCGGCCGCCCTGAGTCTAAATTGGCTAGATCCGCGGCTCTCCGATAATCTCGGTCAGGCGCGTTTTTTTGTTTTGTCTGGAGTGAATTGCGTTATTTTCGCGCTCGTGATATTAGCATTTTATTCTCGCTGTCTGCAATACTGCAATGCCGTGTAAAAACTCAGGGTGGGGGGCGTTAGCGAGCTGTTGTCTTGGAAGTCTAATACCTTCACGGTTCAACCTACGTCAGTACACAGTCTGTGTGTGCGCGCGCAGTAATTGTAAATTTGCATATTTAAAGTATACATGCATTTGCAGTGCTGTGCTGCTGTACAGTATGTCTCATTTGAAAATTGTTGAAACGCATAGGCGTGTACAGTACTGTAACAGTGTCACATTTCGGCATATACAGCGCTCTCCCCTCGCTCAGGATAATTAAATGCACTGCAGGGTATTTCAACTTCTTATATTCTCTACAATGCAGTACATCTCTCCCACACCATTCCTTTGAACGTGTGTCTGGTTTCAATCCCATTCCTGCTTGACAGCAGGTGATTACTGTGCATGCGCCTGTAACTTCGCCCACCACTCCTTGCTTGAGTAAGTGGCCAAAAAAAACCAAACCATTTTATTCTAATTTTTTTATTTTTATTTTCTCCACAAGCCTGCAAAAACCATCTTGATATTACGATATTCAATCTGTGCTGTAGCTTTTGACTGTGTGTTTGACTGCACATGGTTGATTTGTGTGCTTTTTACGTACTGCATTTGGGAGTGTAGGGATCATATTATTATGATGAACTGCCTTTTGAAATTAAAGTATGTCATTATCTTTGAACTTCATGCAGCTGTACCCTGTAGCCCCCTCCCCCACGAACACACACAAGGCTCGCTCAAGGATTTGAAACTCCACAGAGTCATTAATTTTCTGAAGCTTGACATTGTGTTCTTAATCTGTCCCTAGTCACCTCACTGCGCCTGCGTGTAATGCTCTTTGAGATGGGAGCTAGCTGATTAATGCGCATGACTCACCCAACCTCCCCCCCTCCACAGAGTCATTAATTTTATGAAGCTAGTCATTGTGTTTTTAATCCGTCCCTAGCCGAGTGTCAATCACCTCACTGCGCCTGCGTGTAATCCTCTTTGAGATGGGAGCTAGCTGATTACTGCGCATGACTCACCCAACCCCCCCCCGCCAACCCTTTGAGGCTTTGTTTACGGTAACGCTTTGGAAAATCCCTTCTCAAATTTGAAATGTAAATCTGATTTGCACAGCATTGTGAGAATTGAGAGTTAAAAAAAACATTAACTGATTCATGTTGTTTTGTCATTTATTCTTTTTCTTTGGTGTACTGTAGGTGTGTGTGTGTGGGGGGGGGGGGTGTTGTCAATGATTATGATTAGCAGGAATGTAAATAAATATTTATTTTACCAGGAACAAAAATAAATAAATATAAAACGCTTGCCATTGTGTTTTTAATCAGTCCCTAGCAGAGCATCACCTCCCTATGCGCCTGTGTGTAATCCTCTTTGGGATGGGAGCTAGTTGATTACCACGCATGCGCCTGTAACTTCACCCACCACTGCTTGCTTGAGTGAGTGACCAAAAAAAAAAAAATTCTAATTTTTTATTTGTATTGTATTGTATGGTATTGTATGTCTTTATGTATATAGCGCCAATAGTGTACATAGCGCTTCACAGTAGTAATACATGTGGTAATCAAATAAATAACAGATAATATCAATAACAGATCATGGGAATAAGTGCTTTAGACATAAAAGTAACATTTCGGAAGAGGAGTCCCTGCCCCGAGGAGCTTACAGTCTAATTGGTAGGTAGGTAGAACGTACAGAGACAGTAGGAGGGAGTTCTGGTAAGTGCGTCTGCAGGGGGCCAATCTTTATGTATCCTGTGTTCAGAATATCCACAGTGCTATTCATATGCTTCTTTAAGCAAGTGTGTCTTAAGGTGGGTCTTAAAGGTGGATAGAGAGGGTGCTAGTCGGGTACTGAGGGGAAGGGCATTCCAGAGGTGTGGGGCAGTCAGTGAAAAAGGTTTAAGGCGGGAGAGGGCTTTAGATACAAGGGGGTAGAAAGAAGACATCCTTGAGAAGAACGCAAGAGTCTGGATGGTGCATAGCGAGAAATTAGGGCTGAGATGTAAGGAGGGGCAGAAGAATGTAAAGCTTTAAAAGTGAGGAGAAGAATGGAGTGTGAGATGCGGGATTTGATCGGAAGCCAGGAGAGGGATTTCATGAGGGGAGATGCTGAGACAGATCTAGGAAAGAGTAGAGTGATTCTGGCAGCAGCATTTAGGATAGATTATAGGGGAGACAGGTGAGAGGCAGGAAGTCCAGACAGCAGGAGGTTACAGTAATCAAGACGGGAGAGAATGAGGGCCTGAGTCAGAGTTTTAGCAGTCGAACAACAGAGGAAAGGGCGTATCTTAGTTATATTGCGGAGGAAAATATTTGTTATTTGTTATTTTCTCCACAAGCCTGCAAAAACAATCTTGATATTACGATATTCAATCTGTGCTGTAGCTTTTGACTGAGCTTTTTGATCTTATCATCTGTTGCATTAATCGCGGCCCATATCAAATACGCGGACGTTCTGTCGGGTTTTATGAAAACGGGCTGCACTTAAACACTCATGGTGGCGGGTCTCTGGAGAATAACATAAACTGGTCTTTGTCTTTCTTTAATATGAAAAACCTAAATTGATACATTATTGTAACCTCTTCCTTCAGTCTCAAGGCCAATTTACAATAGCACGCTGTGGTATCTTTTTTAAACGAAACACCTGCAAGTCGACACATTACTGAAGCGCATGCGCATTACAATTCATGAATTTCTGCCATCTGGGGACACGCGAAGAATTGCAACCTATTAAATCCGAACCATTCTCAATAAACGCATGAACCGCGCATCAACCGCACATGACCCGCGGCTGAGAACGCAACATGAATGCCAGTCATTCCTTTTTTTTTTTTATAGAATCCCAGTCATTCCTTTTTATTTATATTTTTATAGAATCCCTGTCATTCCTTTTTATTTATATTTTTATAGAATCCCTGTCATTCCTTTTTATTTATATTTTTATAGAATCCCAGTCATTCCTTTTTATTTATATTTTATAGAATCCCAGTCATTCCTTTTTATTTATATTTTTATAGAATCCCAGTCATTCCTTTTTATTTATATTTTTATAGAATCCCAGTCATTCCTTTTTATTTATATTTCTATAGAATCCCAGTCATTCCTTTTTATTTATATTTTTATAGAATCCCTGTCATTCCTTTTTATTTATATTTTTATAGAATCCCTGTCATTCCTTTTTATTTATTATTTATAGAATCCCAGTCATTCCTTTTTATTTATATTTTTATAGAATCCCAGTCATTCCTTTTATTTATATTTTTATAGAATCCCTGTCATTCCTTTTTTCTTTTTTATAGAATCCCTGTCATTCCTTTTTATTTATATTTTTATAGAATCCCTGTCATTCCTTTTTATTTATATTTTTATAGAATCCCAGTCATTCCTTTTTATTTATATTTTTATAGAATCCCAGTCATTCCTTTTTATTTATATTTTTATAGAATCCCAGTCATTCCTTTTTATTTATATTTTTATAGAATCCCAGTCATTCCTTTTTATTTATATTTCTATAAAATCCCAGTCATTCCTTTTTATTTATATTTCTATAGAATCCCAGTCATTCCTTTTTATTTATATTTTTATAGAATCCCTGTCATTCCTTTTTATTTATATTTTTATAGAATCCCTGTCATTCCTTTTTATTTATTATTTATAGAATCCCAGTCATTCCTTTTTATTTATATTTTTATAGAATCCCAGTCATTCCTTTTTATTTATATTTTTATAGAATCCCTGTCATTCCTTTTTATTTATATTTTTATAGAATCCCTGTCATTCCTTTTTTATTTTTTTATAGAATCCCTGTCATTCCTTTTTATTTATATTTTTATAGAATCCTTGTCATTCCTTTTTATTTATATTTTTATAGAATCCCAGTCATTCCTTTTTATTTATATTTTTATAGAATCCCTGTCATTCCTTTTTATTTATATTTTTATAGAATCCCAGTCATTCCTTTTTATTTATATTTTATAGAATCCCAGTCATTCCTTTTTATTTATATTTTATAGAATCCCAGTCATTCCTTTTTATTTATATTTTATAGAATCCCAGTCATTCCTTTTTATTTATATTTTTATAGAATCCCAGTCATTCCTTTTTATTTATATTTTTATAGAATCCCTGTCATTCCTTTTTTCTTTTTTATAGAATCCCTGTCATTCCTTTTTATTTATATTTTTATAGAATCCCAGTCATTCCTTTTATTTATATTTTTATAGAATCCCTGTCATTCCTTTTTATTTTTTTATTTTAGAATCCCAGTCATTCCTTTTTTCTTTTTTATAGAATCCCTGTCATTCCTTTTTATTTAATTTTTTTTTGTAGCAGAATCAGAATTGCTGCTCAGTGTAATACATAGATTCACATAAGAGATAAGATAAAAACTCTCTAAAGCATTTGTTAGAACAAAAACATTCCATTTGAAAAACAATATAAACATATATATTTTTATAGGCACTAATCATTGACATTTAAAAGAGCAGTTCCTGCTACACGTTTTTATCCCCCACTGTTTGCAGGATGGGAACCAGGGGCCTCCCTGAGCCAACCAGTTTTTCAGCTCCAAGCTACCGGCGAAGTTACCGGGTTTAAATCTCCTTTAAGGGAAACAAAATAGCTTCCAAATCTCTGGCTAATAAGAAGGTGCAACATCATCGGTTGTGGCTTCCTATTAGATTGCCATTTAAATGCCCTTTAAAAACCAGGAAGTACTGTAATACAGTATGTACTGGTGAAGTTAACGGTATCTTGAGAACTGTGCAGTCCCCTGAGCTGAAAATAGTGCGTTCAACTCTGGTTCTAATCGTGTAAACAAAAAATAAATGGAAGTTAGTTAAGGTGGATTACTCCTTTAAAGCAGGAATAGGATATTCAGCGCTCGTGCTGCAGAAGTGATAGTTGGAATAATCCCTGTGCTGCACGTGCATGGAGCGTCTCCCCAGAGGCTCCCACTTCAGAGGTGATCCCCCCTCAAGAGGGGGGAGGACACCCTGAGAAACAAAGAAAGAAAATTGCACAGAAGCGCACAAGGGAAGGAGTTAATAACAGTATTTTAATAAAACAAACACATAAATGGCTGAGAGGATCCAACCCCTTCTCAGCTCAAAAGGTAAAAGTAAAATGCCCAGAAATTAAAGCCATACATATGGTCTCTTAACATAAAATGTCTAGGAAAAATACATCACATACAACAAAAAACATTCAATGTAAAAGTAAACAGAGAAAGTACTAACAGCCCAAGGGGATTTAAATGAAAACCGCCATAGAGGACTAAATACCCGCTGACAGGGGGAGACGGACACTTACACTAGGGCAAAGGTGGGGGTCCACAGCTGACCGCACAGGATCCGGATCGCGGCACCTGGGAAGATTGAACAGCCACCACTAGAGCCTCAGGCTGTTCAATCTTCCCAGGTGCCGCGATCCGGATCCTGTGCGGTCAGCTGTGGACCCCCACCTTTGCCCTAGTGTAAGTGTCCGTCTCCCCCTGTCAGCGGGTATTTAGTCCTCTATGGCGGTTTTCATTTAAATCCCCTTGGGCTGTTAGTACTTTCTCTGTTTACTTTTACATTGAATGTTTTTTGTTGTATGTGATGTATTTTTCCTAGACATTTTATGTTAAGAGACCAAATGTATGGCTTTAATTTCTGGGCATTTTACTTTTACCTTTTGAGCTGAGAAGGGGTTGGATCCTCTCAGCCATTTATGTGTTTGTTTTATTAAAATACTGGGATTACTCCTTTAACCTAATAAACATTAACACGGTGTGACAGAAACCAAGGGATGGTAATAAATTCCGTATATAGGGCTCCCAGGATACTAGACAGTTTCTATCCTGTTTGGCCTGGGAGTGCAGCCTTATAATACATACACTCCATCCCACAGTTTGGCAAGCGCTGGAACTGAGGGATGAGAGATCCAGACCAGAGTTTGTCTGCTGCCTGATTTCTGTCTCCTGTCATGCTAATTAGGAATCAGGTATGAAAGACTGATTTCCTGTTTGCTCTGGTCTCCCCACAAGAGCCAGGAGGCTGGAAGGCTGCTGAACTACAGAGGGGAGAAGCCTCTTCCCCAAACAGGTTCAATCTTTCTGTTCATTTGTGTAAGACTGCAAAAGTACCATGTTTTGATGTTGGAAGTGGAAAAGCCACTTCCAACCCTGAGTCAGGGATATCTAAGTTAAGTTATCGCTCAGGTGAGCAGCTTTTGTTTTGATCTGTTTTCTGTTGTATGCACTGTGGCAGTCTCAGTGCCTGGGACTGAATAAACCAGGCATAGCCTGTTTAAAGGAACAGTACGTGACGCCTCATCATTTAACCTACCCTAAAAGACCGTGTTCTAAACAGTCCCGGACAAACGACGGAGCCCCGGAGTAAGCCGTTTGTCACATATGGTGGAGAATGCGGGCAGAGCACTAGGGGGTCTGCGGGTTGAAGAACTTTGAAAAAAAAAAAAGTTTTTTTCATCCTCTGCAAACAAGATGGAAGACGTGGTGGGTGCGCTGGTACGCAATGTCGCTGCCCAGAAAGACGCGAATGAAACCCAGCAACAGCTGTTAATAGCCCAGCAAGAAACTAATGCAAACCAGCAGCAGACGAATGCAGCCCATCAACAGCTGCTAATAGCCCAGCAAGAGATTAATGCCAACCAGCAACAGGCGAATGCCAACCAGCAACAGGCGAATGCAAACCAGCAACAGACGAATGAAGCCCTGCAAAACGCGAATGCAAACCAGCAAGAGACAAACCGCTTGCTGAGAGAGGAGCAACAGCGGTTCGCTCAGGGCTTACAGCAGGAACTCGAGATCCTGAGGGGGACTATCAGTAACCTTCCACTGGCAGCGGCAGCCCCAGT
The DNA here is from genome assembly GCF_040206685.1 of Ascaphus truei. NCBI lineage: Eukaryota > Metazoa > Chordata > Amphibia > Anura > Ascaphidae > Ascaphus > Ascaphus truei. The sequence goes on from NC_134483.1 coordinate 317,499,433, forward strand.
TCCGAAAATGACCAGGGCAAGCCACTACCTTCAGAAGATGGGACCCTCGGATGATGTGGAAGCCTATCTTCTCACGTTTGAACGCACGGCACAGAGAGAGGGATGGCCAGAAGCTGAGTGGGCTGGTCTAATCGCACCCTTCCTAAGCGGCGAACCCCAGAAGGCTTACTTTGATCTAGAGCCAGCCGAAGCTAACGTCTATGCAAAATTGAAGTTCGAGATCCTCGCCCGCCTCGGCGTAACCACGGCTGTTTGCGCCCAAAGGTTTCACGCATGGTCCTTCACGATGGATAAAGCCACCCGAAGCCAGATGTATGACCTCATCCACCTCGCCCGGAAGTGGCTACAACCCGAGATCAACTCAGCCAGCCACATCGTGGAACGGTTGGTCATGGACCAGTTCTTGAGGAAACTTCCCTCTGCCTTACGCCGTTGGGTCAGTCGGAGTGACCCCCACAATGCGGATGAGCTTGTGGCCCTCGTAGAAAGGTACCATGCAGCAGAAGAGCACCCGCAACCCACAGTCGTGGAGCAACCCCACTACCCGAGGTTCCAGGACTCTTCCAGAGACGGTAAAAGGGTACCGGGGTTAAGGGGCGCTGAAGAGCGGCGACCACCTTCACGCAGCACCAGCAACAGTGGTTCGCACACTAAGGGCAATAGCCAACATGGGGAGCCGGGAAAAGGCTCTAAGTGGGACACAGACTATGTACCTAAATGTGTAAATTGTCATGAGAGGGGCCACACAGCAAAAATCTGCCCACTAAATTATGAGCCCATGCAATGCAACAGCGTGGAACCTTATTCGCTGTTGTCCCAATGTATGGGCCCTAGCCCAGAGGACCCTTTGAATAACCATCTGTGGGCATTTGTAAAGGTTAATGGTAAGAGGGTTCGGGCACTTCTTGACTCTGGGAGCATGGTCACACTAGTGTCCGAATACCTCTTGCCCATTAAGAAGAAACAGGGAAACAGTTCACAAAGAGTGGCAATTTGTTGTATACATGGGGATAATCATGAATATTCCACTGTTGATGTTTTTTTTGAAACAGAGTTTGGTTCTTTAGATTTCAAGGTGGGTATTGTACCCAAACTGGCACATGATGTGTTAATAGGGACCGACTTTCCCCATTTTCTAAAAATGTGGTCCCCCGCTCAGAATAGCGCCCAGAGTTCAATAGCGGACCATAACGAAGTATTAGAAGAAACAAATCCTTTCCCTTTTTCAGAAATGGAGGTTGACGAGGGCCCAAATAAGAAGGGGGAAAAGGAGGAGTGCTGTAAAATTCCCTTCCCCATCACTACTTTGGTAGGGAATACCCCAAATCAAGATGTTGAGCAGACACTTACCACCCCAGAACCGGATAAGACCCTCGCTGACCTAGAGGTCAGTCCTGGGAGTTTTAAGAAGGCCCAGTGGGAGGACCCCACATTAGCGGTAGCAAGGGGAAATATACGGGACCAGAATAGTACTCCTGGCCAACCAGATAGGTCACTTGCTTACCCCTACTTCGAGGTAGAGAACGACCTAGTATATCGGGTTGATAAAAGGAAATCAGTTACAACTAAACAATTGTTGGTACCACGGACATTCCGTAACGTAGTATTACACCTCGCACATAGTCATCCATTGGGGGGACACCTAGGGGTGGAAAAGACAAAAGAAAAGGTTCTCCGAAGCTTCTATTGGCCTGGGGTTCTGGCAGAAATTACGAATTATTGTTCCTCATGCCCAGAATGTCAGATCACCGCCCCGTTCAAGGCGTACCGCAGCCCATTGGTACCCCTTCCCATAATAGAGGTACCATTTGACCGGATTGCTATGGATCTAGTAGGACACCTAATAAAGTCTGCTAGGGGACATCAGCATATATTGGTAATATTAGATTATGCCACCCGATATCCGGAGGCAGTTCCCCTACGTAGCACCTCAGCTAAAAACATAGCAAAAGAGTTAGTAGTTCTGTTTTCCCGGGTCGGGATTCCTAAAGAGATTCTATCTGACCAGGGAACACCATTTATGTCCCAAGTAACGAAAGAGCTATGTAAACTCCTAAAAATCAAGCATCTCAGAACCTCAGTCTATCATCCACAAACAGATGGTTTAGTGGAAAGGTTCAATAAAACCTTAAAGAGCATGTTATGGCGGGCGGTTGATAAAGCTGGGAAAAACTGGGATTGTTTGTTACCGTACCTGTTATTTGCCATTAGGGAAGTTCCCCAATCATCCACAGGCTTCTCCCCGTTTGAACTATTGTATGGCCGACACCCAAGGGGCTTACTGGATATAGCCAAAGAGACTTGGGAACACGAGGTTACCCCTTACAGAAGTGTAATAGAGCATGTTGCCCAGATGCAGGACCGCATGGCTGCAGTCCTACCCATAGTGAGGGAACACATGGAGAAAGCTCAAGAAGCACAGAGGAATACATATAATAAGGGTGCTAGGGTCAGAATTTTTTCTCCAGGTGATAGGGTACTAGTTCTGGTTCCCACCGTGGAGAGTAAATTCCTTGCTAAATGGCATGGGCCATATGAGGTCTTGGAAAGAGTGGGAGAAGTAAATTATAAGGTAAGACAGCCAGGTAGGAGGAAACCTGAGCAAATTTACCATATAAACCTACTCAAGCCCTGGAAAGATAGAGAAGTCTTGTTAACCCTAGTACCCCCAGGTCCGTCAGAGAATCAAGAAACTGACCCAGAGGTTAGCATAGCTGAAACACTGTCTGTTCATCAGAAACGAGAGGTTCAGAATTTAGTGAAAAGAAACAAAGAAATCTTCTCTATACGGCCAGGTAGAACTAGCGTAATTGAACATGACTTAGTCTCTGAACCGGGGGTCCGAGTTAACCTTAAACCGTACCGAATCCCAGAGGCCAAAAGAAAGGCTATAAGTTTAGAGGTTAAAAAAATGCTAAAACTAGGTGTAATTGAGGAATCCCAAAGTGGGTGGAACAGCCCTATAGTCTTAGTCCCAAAGCCAGATGGTACAACAAGGTTTTGTAATGACTACCGGAAACTAAACGCGGTGTCAAAATTTGATACTTATCCTATGCCCAGGGTAGATGAACTTGTAGAGAGACTGGGCAAAGCCCGATATCTCACAACCCTAGACCTAACAAAAGGGTACTGGCAGGTTCCCCTCACAGAAAGGGCAAAAGAAAAGACAGCCTTCTCAACCCCAGACGGCCTCTTTCAGTATAAGGTGTTGCCTTTTGGCTTACATGGAGCTCCCGCCACATTCCAAAGAATGATGGATAAAATTTTAAAACCACATGCTCGGTATGCTGCCGCCTACCTGGATGATGTGGTAATCCATAGTGAAGATTGGCAATCCCACCTTCCAAAGGTCCAAGCTGTGCTTGACGCAGTCCGGTCTGCTGGACTAACTGCTAACCCCGCTAAATGCACTATTGGTCTGGAGGAGGCCAAGTATCTGGGATATTCTATTGGCAGAGGTTTACTCAAACCCCAAACACTCAAAGTGGAGGCGATACAAAATTGGCCAAGGCCAGTTACAAAAAAACAAGTAAGGACCTTTTTGGGCTTAATTGGGTACTATAGAAGGTTTGTTCCCAATTTTGCAACTAAGGCAACCCCACTAACTGACCTCACAAAAGCAAGAGGACCGCTAATGGTAAAGTGGTCCCCCGAAACCGAACAGGCCTTTAGAAGCCTGAAAGAAGCTCTCTGTGCCCAACCAGTGTTGGTCACACCTGACTTCTCCAAAGAGTTCGTAGTCCAAACCGACGCATCTGAGGTAGGGCTGGGGGCGGTACTCTCCCAGGAGTCTCAAGGTGAGGAGCACCCCATCCTTTATTTAAGTAGGAAACTAAATCCCCAGGAGAAAAATTACTCCATAGTAGAGAAAGAGTGTCTCGCAATAAAGTGGGCTGTAGAGACGCTCAAATACTACCTGTTGGGGAGAAAATTCCGGTTGGTCACAGATCATGCACCCCTTACCTGGATGTGTCAAAACAGGGAAAAGAATGCTAGAGTGACCAGGTGGTTCCTAAGCCTACAACCCTTTAAATTTTCTGTGGAACACAGGTCAGGGCACAAACATGGCAATGCTGACGGGTTGTCAAGGATGCACTCCCTAATATCCATGGTCGCTCATCCCTCGAGGTCTGAGCTGGGGGGGAGGATATGTGACAGAAACCAGGGGATGGTAATAAATTCCGTATATAGGGCTCCCAGGATACTAGACAGTTTCTATCCTGTTTGGCCTGGGAGTGCAGCCTTATAATACATACACTCCATCCCACAGTTTGGCAAGCACTGGAACTGAGGGATGAGAGATCCAGACCAGAGTTTGTCTGCTGCCTGATTTCTGTCTCCTGTCATGCTAATTAGGAATCAGGTATGAAAGACTGATTTCCTGTTTGCTCTGGTCTCCCCACAAGAGCCAGGAGGCTGGAAGGCTGCTGAACTACAGAGGGGAGAAGCCTCTTCCCCAAACAGGTTCAATCTTTCTGTTCATTTGTGTAAGACTGCAAAAGTACCATGTTTTGATGTTGGAAGTGGAAAAGCCACTTCCAACCCTGAGTCAGGGATATCTAAGTTAAGTTATCGCTCAGGTGAGCAGCTTTTGTTTTGATCTGTTTTCTGTTGTATGCACTGTGGCAGTCTCAGTGCCTGGGACTGAATAAACCAGGCATAGCCTGTTTAAAGGAACAGTACGTGACGCCTCATCATTTAACCTACCCTAAAAGACCGTGTTCTAAACAGTCCCGGACAAACGACGGAGCCCCGGAGTAAGCCGTTTGTCACAACGGTCATCAGTTGGTCCACAGAGGAACTCCCCCTTAAAACTATTGTCCTCATCATTTATTAGTTGGATTGACCGTATGAATCGCTACTTTTCCAGCCCATAATTTGTTCTTTCTGAATTTATGAAATATTTAATTGGTGGAATGGTGATCCACAATAAGACTCACCAGCATCGATATTTTCATGATTGCATTATTATGCCAAGTACAGGTAAAGTGGAAGTGGTGAAGAGGCCTCTTCACCACTTCCACTTCTACTACTACAAGGCTGGTGCACGCAGGCACATCACCGTGAGATTCGCCCGTCTAGAGGTCTGACGTCATCATTCCCTTCCCACCCACGTGGACACGCCGGAGTGTAGTGTTTGCAGTGTCGCAGAGCCGCACTAGGATCAGCACTCCTCCATTAACAGGAGACAGCGTGAGCGCGACCACCCAGCGGGATCCCACAATTATTTTGTGAAGCCGCCACGGAGAGAGGATACCCAGACTGCACGCGCAGGGATAGATCCGACGCCACCGACGGCACTCCAGCGGGTCACCCAGAGTTAATCACACGGAGATACCAGTGACACCAGGCGGGTAAGGGCAGCAGCTGTGGCACTAAGAGGTCTGCGAGTGGAGTGTCCCTGGATGCTTCATCCTTCGCACCCAGCCAGAGTCTGCACAACGGGCCCCCCGCCCAGGGTGAGTTCTTATACTGCATTTTATTTTTATTAAATGATGCTCACGGTGATCTGCCATATATACTCTTTAGTGGACTGTCGGTTTAATCCCATTTAAGTCATATCAGACTCTAGTAGCATCAGGTCCACTGGGCTCATTCCCCAAATACCCTATTTCACAAGTACAGGTAAACCCCGTTATAGCGCACCCCGTTATACCGCGAATTGGTTATAACGCGGTTTTCACGTGGCTCCCGTTTTAAAAAAATAAAAATTTAAATTCATATTTTTTTTTTGCACACTGTACACTGCACACTGCACACACACTGCACACACACTGCACACACACTGCACACACACTGCACACACACTGCACACACTGCACACACTACCAGCACTCACTGCACACACTCTACACTGCACACACTACACTGCACACACTACACTGCTCACACTGCACACACTCTACACTGCACACTGCTCACAGCACACTGCACACTCCCAGCACTCACTCTCACTGACCACTGCACACACTCTCACTGCACACACTCTCACTGCACACACTCTCACTGCACACACTCTCACTGCACACACTCTACACTGCACACACTCTACACTGCACACACTGCACACACGCTCCCAGCACACTGCTCACAGCACACTGCACACACTCCCAGCACTCACTCTCACTGCACCACTGCACACACTCTACACTGCACCACTGCACACACTCTACACTGCACACACTCTACACTGCTCACACTCTACACTGCACACAGCACACTGCACACACTCCCAGCACTCACTCTCACTGCACCACTGCACACACTCTACACTGCACACACTACACTGCACTCACTGCACACACTGCACACACTCCACACTGCACACACTCTACACTGCATTCACTGCACACACTACACTGCACTCACTGCACACACTCTACACTGCACACACTGCACACACTCTACACTGCACACAGCACACTGGGATGAAAGTAAATCGTGGTGCAATGCATGGGAGAGGCAGAGATGTGGATAGAAGTTGGAAACAATAGAACAGTTTACCAAGGAATGGTGAAACAGCAGAACAATATGGAGGGTATATGGAGGGTATATTGAGACGCAGTGCGGGTTATAGGGAGGAACTGCACTTATACCTATTTTCACGTGCAAAAATGTTGAAGGGTCTGCTCTTAATTCGTGTAAACGTCACAGATCTCACTCCCAACTATTTTACCTCCCCGAACAATGTGTACGTGATGGCTCTTTAAAAATACAACCATTTTGAACTTACCCTTTGACTGAAAAAGCCTTTGCGTGTTCGATAAAATGCTATGACAGCAAAAAGAAAAACAAAACTAGGGCCGGTCATGGAAAAGCTGCCGCTTCTTAACGTCCCTGGATAACATTTGCACACAGCACTGTTTTCTTCCCCAGCTTTCCCTTTACAGTATGCACCGAGTCCCGACTCAATACATGTTGGCAGAGGCCCCTGTACCTCCTTCCCCCCCACATGGGGGATCAGCAGAGGAAAGCACTTCCTCTATGGCCGGGTCCAACTTCCAATCGTAGGGGGGTGGGGGGGGAGAACCTCGCATTGCTCTATTTCTGCATTTCCTATAATCACAAAAAAAAAATGACGATGACTAAACCCCACAGATAATATTAGTAGCAATATCGCATGCAGTGGCCGCAAACTCCATGTGGGTTTTCTTTGTGTTGCAGCCAGGAGCTCCCCCCTCCCCTGGGAGGCAGGATGGTTTGGCCGGGGATGTGTGCCTGTGTCCTGGGTTCCGGATGGATGGGGCGTGCGCTGGGGTATGGCACCTTGCATGAGCGCGAGGACTCTGAGCAAAGACGATGTTAACTATAAACTGCATTTCAGGATGATCAACGATCAGGCGCGCGGCGGCCATTTTAAAAAAAAATTAGCGCGACCCCGTTACTAACGCGGTGGTCTCGGGGTGGACCTCGAGGACCGCGCTATAACGGGGTTTACCTGTATATCTTGTATAGTATTTGAGTGAAGAGCGCTGTACACTGACTGGTGCATACTGGTGAATACAAATACAATGCATTGCTCTGCTTCTCTTGTCAGATACCAGCAAACTGGGGTATGGTTATCAAAGTCTCTCAACTGCAAACTGGGGGCAAAAGTAAAGCAAAAAATTATTTACAAGCTCTTCGAGGCAGGGACTCCTTTTCCTAAATGTTACTTTTACGTCTGAAGCACTTATTCCCATTATGTGTTATTTGCATTATTTATTATATATATTATGTCACGTGTATCACTGCTGTGAAGCGCTATGTACATTAATGGCCCTATATAAATAAAGATATAGATACATAATACAAAAAACAGCACCTCATTTAACAAACAAAATTAATCACATTAATAGCAATGGGACTTTTCCTTTTACATTTTTTTGGTATACAGTAGTTTTCAGGTGTACCAACTTTGCCCCTATTTTTGGAGTCAAATAACTACTGCACCGACACACTTTATTCGAGCAAATACCCGGTATGTACCTGGCAGATACCTGGAATGCGCCGCTCCTCACCTCTGACAAGCCCCGTTGCATTTGCCTTCCCAGCCTGGGTTCATGCCTGGCTGATGGGCGGCTGATCTGTTAAATGATAATGATTAGGATTTAATAGGCTGCAATGCTTCGCGTGTCTACCAGATGGCATAAATTCATGAATTGTAATGCAGTATATATATATATACTGTGCAGTATTGCAGCTAGCGGGAATAAAATGCTTCAATCCCTGCTTGGAAAATACCTCAATGCACTCGGGCAGAAAACAGTCACAAACCTCAATACACCCGGGTATACCCGAATTCGTGGGACTAGCCAAGCTCGAATAAAGTGTGTCGCCAGTGTACATGGAAAACACACAGTCTTGTTTGCAGGACATGTACAGTCATTAGTAGCGTTGGGGCTCTGTGCAGAAAAGTAAACTGTATACAGTATGAAAGAAATCCTTTTCCTAAAGTGCTGTTATACTGTCATACCCAAAACACTAGTAAATATAGATGTGTTTGGTACAGTAGTTGGGTGATCAAATCATTATATTGTAGCTAGCTACTGTAGAAGCTGCTGAAATTATTTATTTGACCTTATCTGCCGTACATTATGGGTCAAAACATTTGTTACTGTTACAGTTCTATTCATTAGCCAACTTTCTGTGAAGAGTCCAGGAACGGCTGGGAAACAATTACAGTTGCAATGGAGTTATGTTTCAAAGTCTCCCGGCTGCAAAACGGGGGCTTATGTAGCAAAATTAGCAGATAAATAAAATCACCATTGCTTTTAATGGGAGTTTCTTCTGTAATAATTGCACCACTTTTGCCCAAGCTTTTGAGCTGGGAGATTTTGATTCCCAACCACCTTTACGTCCGATGTATCAAAAATTAGGAATAAAACAAAGCTGCACTCTAATCTCAGATGATTTGCATCTTAATGAAAGCATTAGTCACAGATCTTGTGTAGTTTTTGATGTCTACAGTATTTTAATTTTACAGTTTCATTGAAAGAGGGAAGTCTGCATTTGTTGTATGGGAGAATATATAACCCTGGCTTCCTGTCCATCTAGCTTCAGTCTGCATAGAAATGCTCAAAGATTTCACAGCCTGGTGCTTGCTTGAGCTGAATATTCTGATATAGCTTTACCCAAACACAAAACAGTTGTATGCCATATCGGTCTTATGGGGAATCCCGCCTAGATCCAGATTGTTTAATACCTGCTGCATTCCTGAACCTAGTTTGTATGCACCTGCTTATGCCAGCTGTGTTCCCTTACACCTACTTCCAGCGTTCCTTTGCGATGCCCGGCACCTGCTCACACACACACACTCACGTGTCCTCAGATCTCTAGCATGTAATCCTTCCTAGCTCATCCAACATTCCCTCTTCTTTCCTATATAGCGTGAAGTACCCAAGAGCTTCCTGCTGGTGTAGTTCTGCGCTGCCTTTAGGACTTTCTGATTGCCAATGAGCGTTATTGTGCAGATATCATGAGCCCTCCCTTCCTCTCCAATGTCGAAATGGATTTTGGGGGTAGATACTGAGTGGGACGTTAATTTTGTGCAAATAACCTAACGTTCCCGAAATAGGTAACAGACCTTATTTTCTCCATTGTTAACGGGTATCCTTAAGGCTAACGATATGCAAAAGTTAGGTTAGTTGGCAAAACGACAACCTGGATGAACAGCTTTATTAGAATAAACAGAATTAGCTGAAAATAATACAGTGCCCATGTGCATGGGGAAAGAACGTTATTAGGGAATGTTAGTATACTATACTAGTTAGAATATTATATACGTTACATTTATTTTCTTTTTTACACACTGTGCCTGAACGGTGTGTAATTAAATCGTATTTGGTTACTTCTGTCTCCTTGAAAATCATTTTCTCATATGTTGATTCATTCTGGTAAACTCATACTTTATACTACTAATAATATATACAATAGTAGACCACATAAATATATCTATCATTGACTTTCATAATTAAACAACATATTATAGTTAATCTGTTAAAAAAAATGACTATTCATTTGTTGCTGTGTTTCACAATAAATCTGTTAGTATAAAATTATGAAAGGGTTAATTCTTACACGCACTCCATTCATATGGGTACAACTTAAGACCTTCCCTTTTCCCCTGTGGGCTATTTGAAGAAATAACGCAATGCTCCTCAGGGATTAGAAATGAGTAAGGGCAGCTTTCAGCAGGCGCTAAATACCGTTGCGTTATTAGCGTTTTTTAACTGTAACGTAGGTTCGAGAATCTCCGCTGGTAGGTAAACTGCTCATTACACATGATTTGCATATGAAGAAGCCTAAGGTCTCTTAATATTTAAGGTTCCCTTATTTTTAATGGAAATGGCTGAACAACGTAGTGCTAAGCACCTTTTGGGATCTGTGTTATGCATATGGTTACATTAAATTGAGATAACATAAAATTAGCGACCTGAGAATCTACCTCTTATTTTGCTTTGATACTCAGTCCGTTAGTAGGTTTCTGTCTGTCCGCACCATGCTGCACTTAATAGGTTTCTGTCTGTCCACACCATGCTGACTACAACTCCCCCCGTCCCAAGATTTTACAGGACGCATTCACTGACGCAGAGTCTTTGCTGACATCTTTTCTGAGTTATTAACCTAAAGTGAATTTAATGGTACTTCCTTGCAGCCATGATTATAGGGTTTCCTCTCCTACATGCTGCTATGCATTCTCCATGAGTTTGAGCAGTTGACGACATTTGTGAAATTCACATACTATTTTCTGCTTTCTTGTATGCTATGTAAGATAAACTGACACATCATCATAAAAAAAAATAAAAAAACTGACACTAAAACCTACATCCATACATACACACACCTCAGTTGTAAGATCAAAGCTGGCATTTATTCTGTGGAGGACTAGGCATTCCAGACCTGTCTTCCCATAATGCATGTTCCAGCAACATAATTCATTGCAGCTGATCACCACCTATAAACATTCTGGCATTTTAGAATCTGGTGCTTGTCTCAGTAGAAATTACCATGCTCCCTCATCCTCCTTGTCTGGCACACAGCTCATGTTATTTTAGCCTTTGTATGTATGTTTATCTTTACTGTATATAGTGCCATCCAGGGACATAGCACTTCACAGCAGTAATGCAGATGACATAAGCGCTTCAGACATAAAACAATAGGAAAATAGTCCCTAGAATCTAGGTTGTAAGTGGGGAGAACATACAGAGGCAATTCTGCATTTATTATGGTGGCTAAGAAACAGCAGTTATGGCAAAACATGCAATTTGGTTGCGCCTTACATATTAGGGCTCTATCTCATGCAGGATGAGGAAAATCTCATGCTGAGGGTAGACCCTGGGACAAAGTCCTAAACCTCACCCCCTGCACCACAACCTCCCCTCATGTCTTATCCCCACCCCTCTCATCATAACTGCATCGCCTTAATGTATGTCACAACCCTGTGGTATCCTGCATCATAACTGGGCTGACTTGTCTGAATCCGATCCGCGGATTTTCCCGGGTTTTCCGACCCAATCCGATCCGCACAATGAAATCCGAAGTCGGATTTCATCATCTTTAGGCCGCTCGGATTCTTCAAAATCCATAAATGGGGCTTGGGGTCATGGATTTTAAAGAGTCCGTCAACAGAATCCAATCCACAGAAGAACACAATGGCTGAAACTTGAGGCTGCGTCCCTATTTATACACTCCTCCCACAACGAACCAGTTTACGGATTTGGATTCTGAATCCATTGGACGAAGTTTCAGTAACCACAAAAAAACAATCTGTCTTTTTGAGACTAATCTGCGGAAATTCTGCTGACGAAAGGCGCCCTACTCTAATAATATTTCTGTTAGACGCTGGATGCCCTTCTGCAGAGGGGAAAAGAAGTCTCACAAATCTCACATGTGAGGCTACTTTTCACTGTCAGGGGTGGAGAACACTTGATAGCTCTGAGAATGGTAGAAATGAGCTAATCAATAAACATACTAAATGTTGCTTCATGTTCTGCCTATATAAACATGAGACAAGATAAATGAAACCGCTTTTATATTTTACCCCTGGGTGACATATTCCAAAAAGCATCCAGGAGTAAAATATTATGAAATCATACAAACACGGTTTTGCATGATCCATTATCCTTTCATGTACAGTGCCTAACCAAATCCTAGAATAGTGAGTTGTCTCCCTCATTAGAGGGCAAATGCAGAAATGATCAAATGCTCTATGTGCATTTTTGCATGGCAACAGTGATAAAAAATAATAAGTTTGCGCTGTTCCAGGGGAAACAGTCTAGGGCCTAGGCAATGGCAGTAGTAATGCATTTCAGTGGATTTATCCTTTGTGATGACACTGAAAATGCCAAAGTTGCAAAAGGCAAGTCTGCTACAGTATATTGCAACTTCGATTGCTGGTTACATTGTTGATACATAATGTGTATGCACTACTTATACTTTATTCTCATTTGTAGGTATTTTTGGTCAGAAGCTGGAAGACACAGTACGTTATGAGAAGAGATACGGCACTCGTCTTGCTCCATTGTTGGTGGAGCAATGTGTGGATTTTATCAGGCAGAGTGGGTTGACAGAAGAAGGACTGTTTAGACTGCCTGGTCAAGCCAACCTAGTCAAAGAATTACAAGATGCCTTTGACTGTGGAGAGAAGCCAGCATTTGACAGGTAAGATTGACAGTAGAGCACCACTAGACAAATGAGCTCTACAAATTGAGGTTGTATCAAAAGTATGTACATAAAAAGTATAAATGTACTTTTGTTGTGCAATGACTTGATGTGAATTAGACTCTGAACCAGTCTCAGATATCTGCTAAGGATAAAAATGAGAGTGGTCTTGAAGGAGCCAGATGAAAAATACAATTTGTTGAACTTGCATGCACTCAGTCCTCTTCCTCAGTTGTCACACACGTCCTGTGTTTAGGTGCTCGGATCCTGTACCAACACTGATATGTACAAACAGCTTAATAATAAATACCACAGTGGAACAGCACTCAAATGAATAAAGAGAATATCTTTCTCCATTTGAGTGCTGATCCACTGTGGTATTTTTTTATTAGGCAGATAAATTGAAGCCTTAAGGTACAAGGAGCGGAGGATGAAGCTGGTAATTGAAAGAATGATTCACTGATGAAGGAATACCTGAATACAACTCCATGGTCAATTAACATGGGGCTGAGGTCGGCAAGAGAACACCTCTAAATTCAGTGTGGAATCAATAAATGCAAAACTATAAATGTGCATGGAACCAACATTATTGGGACCAAAAAACCAACAGAGGTACTGTAATGTGAGTTTACAAAGTGGGAATTCACTTGCATCAGTAAGAATAATAATACTAAAAGGATTAAGGACCATCTTCAAAGTGAGTGAGATTGACACTAAATAAGTAATACGTTATCATGTGATCTTGACAAATGCAGCACACGAGAAAATAAGTAGTGAATAAAACTGCACTGGGATTAATCAAGATGATAAGTCTTAGAAGTTAGGGTGACTTTTTGGTGATCCCCCAGTCATTTTGGGAGATATTTTCAGTATACAGTACGTGTTGATCCAATTATTGTTCAAGCTTGGCACAGCTCAAGGGATCTCACAGTAGCAGTTATGATATTCATAGTTTATCAGCATTTTGCCATATTACCTTTCTCCTGCACAAGGTACTTTCAATAAGTTGATATTAACCCCTTACTTGATTGCAATCATATTTATATGCCTCCACCTCTCAAGAAATATGCAAAAAAAATATGTAATTTTATATATATTTGCCATGGTCTCAGGTCCCTGTTTATTAACAAAAAACTATGCACTTATCACACAAAAATCTGTTGTTGCAAAATGGGTCGAAAATGTAAGTTACTCTATACAAAGCGTTCAATCAGCGCCCAAAGCATTACTTATTAAAGTTTGGCTTTAATATACAAAAATACAGTGCTTCGATTATATAAAAATATTATTACAAGAACATACAGTTACAGTAAATGCAGAGCGTTTCTTAAAATAACAGGATAAAACATAACTGAAATCCCTATACAGTATGTTACCATATGTCATAGGTCCTGTCCCAGAGAGGTCACTGGAGTAGAAGAGAATTCACATGTTCTGATCCCAAAACACACCTCTGTTGAATTCTGATTTTCTATTCAAACATGCCAACATTTAGGCCCAGACCGTCTTGCATTAAAACACACAAAGACCGACCCCTGTTGTAAATCAGCTACTTGGGTGACATTTATGAATTAAGGGGAAAAAAACATTTTGCTAACGTTTTAACGTCTTCACTGAATAAAGAAACATTAATAACTTCAGATCCTGAATACTTAGACAGACATCATCTTCACAGTTGCATCTGTGCTCTACACATGCACACCTGCATCTTGGCAGCATAATGTCTATTTTTACAGGAGACCCAGTTATCTGTCTTTAGCACCCCTTAATCATGAAGAGTGTGGTATGATTTGATTCGTCTTATTACAATGATGTAAAATATGTACCTGTTATTATTCAGAATAGATGACACGATACCCTCATTTTTAATAAAGTCCTCCACTTAAGTGATGACCTGTTTGTCACCTCTCTCTATGATGAACAATGATAATTCAATAAGGTTACAGTTTTCTTTGAGGCTGATAGCCTTTTAAACTACACACATTGCCTTTTAGTGGGCCACCGGTGATAGCCTCCCCCCCAATTAAGCCCTCTTTGTAGATTAGCACAGACACAGGAAACGTCTTGACCTGTCATAAACACAATTTCTTGTATTTTTAAGACAAACTATAACAACATTAAGCCCATAAGCACCAGATTAATTAAAATACTTAATGTTCCGCGACATTTTTATTACACCTCCCTCCTTAAAATGAGCGAAAGGGCTGGCTTACACACCAGTCTCCGCGCTCACACAAATATTGCCTTCACCTTGGCGTGATGAAACATCCATCAGGGATACACGTCTAGCTGTCTCTTCCTCTGACTGTCTCTTAGGCTCTCTCTCTCTCGCTCTCTCTTCGAGCCTTGCTTTATTTCTTACTTTATCTCTGGCTCTCGCTGGCTGTCTCTTGGGCTCGCTCTCTTGCTCTGCCAGTTCCTCTTTCTCTGTACTGTCTCTCCCACTCTCTTTCTCAGCCTCATTCTCTCTTTCTCTTGTTGGCTGTCTCCCTGCCTCTCCCTCAGCAGTCACAGCCTGTTCTGGCCTATCACTATCCCCCGGGTCCATAATTACTGTCAGATCTAGGGTGATGGACTGCAATGGGAAACTCTCATTTTCTCCCACTTTAGTACAACTCCCCTTTAGCACTTCCTTTTAGTCCCTTGGGATGATACCCTGTAATGGGAATCTGTCTCTGCCACCCACTCTGACACAATCCCCCTTGGACACCCCCCCTGGGGTCTCCTGTGTTGACGGGCTATAATGGGAAATTATATTTGCCCACCACTCCGGTACCAACCCCCACAATAACCCCTTCGGTCTTCCCCTCGGTGTCTCCTGTAACAAGGGACTGTAAAGGAAAACTATATCGGCCCCCCACTTTGGTACAACCCCCCTCACTAACCCCCTTTTAGCCCTCTGTGATAATCTGTAATGGGAAGGGAAGCTCTCTGAGGGTAGCAACCCATATCCACCCCCCCCCCTCCCCTCAATCTTCTCCTTGGTTTCACCTGTGATAATGAGCTGCAATTTGAAGTTCTCTCTCGCCCCCACTTTGGTACAGGCCTGCTCACTAACCCCCTTTGGTTCCCCTGTGATAAGGAGTGGTAATTGGAAGGACTCTCTGGCCGCCACTTTGCTACATCCCCCCTCAATCACCTCCTCGGGACCCTCTGCAACCATTTGGTTGATGATGATGAATTGTACTTGGAGGTCCCCATGGCCCCCCACTGCTGTACAACCCCTGTCAGTCACCCTTCCCCCGTGTGCATCAGTACCTGAAATGTTTCAGTGGGTTCCTGTGCTTGTTGGATCACAGCATTCTCATATTGGGTAACCATCTTTCACATTAGCAGGATTATCATCATTTACTTCCACCACCCGCACACCCTGCTCAGTACCCCAATTCAAGTATACCTTTGCCACCAGTAAAACGTGGCAGTCCCCCTGCCACCCCAATATTCCAGGAATTATTTAATCAGGTCGCACCAGTCCTGGCCACACCAGGGTAAGTGTAGCACCGGGCGTGTCTCAGTTCTTGGGTGTGTTTCTGACTCTTCGTGACTGGCTGTAAGAGGGCACCTCTGTTTTCTTGTGGCCCATAAGCACTTAGGTGCACTCTTGAGGAGCAATCACTTCCAGCGGCAGTGGTCTCCTTTCTGGGCAGTTGGTGCTGATATATCCCAACTGTTTGCGGGCAAAACACCAGCTTGTATCCCCCTGTCCCGGTGCGCCAACCGCCCCCCAAAAGAAGCATCAGTAGATGAAACAGGAGAAGGTTGTGGGGTTTCTTCGAATTTACCCCCCTTACATCCTGGGACCCCCTTGTTAACTGCTGGACTTCTGTTAGCCATGTAGGAGCCTGCAAGCTGGCTAGCCTCTGTGGATGATTTAGTACCTCGGTCCTTCACCCACTCTCTTACTTCAGGTGGGCACAGGGTAAAAAATTGCTCATGAATTGTGAGATCCAATAACCCTGCAAAGCTTTCAATTTCCAGCCCCCCAACCCACTGCTTGCACAAATATGTCAGCCACCCCACCAGCTCAGAAAAGCCACCGGTACAACCATGCTGAAGGGCACGGAACCTTTGCCTGTAGATTTCAGAGATGATATTGAAATGATGCAGCAACGTAGCTTTGATGGCCTCCTAGTCCTGGTCGAGGTGTGCAGGAAGATCAGCAAAGACATAGGAAGGGTCTTGACCTGTCATAAACACAATGCTTGTATTTTTAAGACAAACTGTGACCACATTAACCCCTGAAGCACCAGATTGATTAAAATACTTAATATTCTCCGCCATTTTGTATTACAAGGAGCATCAACTTTAAATTCTTCAGGGCTGTATGTGACAATGATGTGGTTCATGATCACTGCGCAATGCGGTCGCCATCATAAAATATTCCCACTGTTGCAGTCACCGTTAATAACAGTAATGATAGCCTGGCAATGAACAGGAAATAATGAATTGATGTGAAATCATTAAATGTTAGACTTCTGTTATTCTCATGATATTATATTGTTATAAAATGCCAGAATTACTTTGTTTAAATTTTTTTTTTTTTTTTAAAAAAAGCAGAAGCCGGCCCTTTGTTTGAATAAATTGTTTTGCTTATGGTATACCGGACTTTGGGATAAAGGAAGCATCTTATTTATAACACTATCAAAAATTAGTGGAATTCCAGACATAGTGGGTGTGGCCAACACCTTTTATAAGCAAAACTTGCTGCAAAGGTTTCCCCCATTATTGAGTCACCGTAGTCTCATATTTTAATGTAGAGCTATGTTATATACTGTCCAAGAACTGAATAGAGGCCCTGCTCCACTTAATCAGATTATCTTCCAATTATAATAGAGGCGCGGTGCAACTAAGGGAGTACTTAAATATATACCCACGAGAGACAGAGAGTTCTGCTGGTTTGAGCTATTAAAATGGCATTGCTATAATAAAACTTTATTATCCATACTTTTAAATGTGTTGTCCCACATAGGATCCATTTGAACTAATAGCAATGACATATTTGAAAGTGCGTTTCTGCCTAAGGGATTTTTCTACCTTGTCAGGTATCTCAAGAAGCAGGTGCTCCCTGCTTCCAACGTATAGGGTGAAAGCCTTTTTTTTGGAAAATAAAATGATTCTTTAATAGACAAACAAGGTAATTGGTAGAGATGGGTGGATTTGGATCAGCAGCGGATCGGCCGGTTCCTTTGGTCCCCAGATGCCAGGGGTATTCGGGTTGCAGATTTGTTACTATTATTACCAATACACTCCGCGAATTCAGCAATCTGTTGGCGAATTGTTAAAACTCTACCAACAGATTGCGGAATCCGCGGATTGGATTCTACAAATCCGTCCATGGGTTGTATCCAATGGCAGTTTTTGATGAATCCGCGCTTGATTAAAACCGACCAAATCGTTTTGTGGATTTTACACAGCGAAACAGATTTTGGGGGAAAATGCGAGAAAATCCGGGAAATGGATTTGGGCGGATTCGCCCATCTCTAGTGATTGGTGCCTTTTTTTCAGGTTGGCGTTTATTTAACATGTTATAGATTTAAAGTATACATTTATAGGGGTGTCATACTATAGCAGTTATAGGAATACTGGTATAAGAAAATTAAGTTAATGTTTATATTAACTACTGTCTCAGTACGTCCTCCCCACCAATTAGATTGTAAGCTACTCGGAGCAGGGACTCCTTTTCCTAAATGTTACTTTTATGTCTGAAGCACTTATTCCCATGATCTGTTATTTGTACTATTTGTTATTTATATGATTGTCACGTTTATTACTACTGTAAAGCGCTATGTACACTAAATGCGCAATATAAATAAAGACAAATTTACATATATAGAGGTAAATAGACCATGCAACTATCATAGTAATACAATTACAATGACCCAGTACTTGTCATTATTGATACTTGGTTTTTTTTATGAAGAAAATTTAAGATGGGCATGTTCGTAGGTGCAAAATCCAAACTTTCACATTCAACGTTTGAGTCGAACTTTGGAACTAATCTTCCAATCCAAGCAAAATTCAAGCCAAAATCCATGAAAGGCTCATCCTCTTATTTAGATGTCTGTGTTATCATTTTTACTTTGGAAAAACCAGCAATTTCTTTTTTTTACCACAAATTCAAATATCGGAATAAATTAGACAAAACCCCCAAATATTTTTTTTTTCATGACTTTTTAAAAATGACAAATTGTCTTTCTGTAGCTGATCTACTGTATATTTCTTTTTATTCTAAGTTATTCCAAGAAAGAAAGAAAAAATACATGCAATTGATTTTTTTTTTTATACAACGTTTGTGATTGCAAACCAGTGTTTACCTCCTTTTAGGCATATAATGATCTTAAATTTCAAAAATCCTCACAGGACAAACCGTTTCTGTACATAAAAAGCAGTTTGTTTCAAAATATATTATTGCTGTTATAATAATAAACAGCAGGTAGTAAAGAACATTTTTTGTAGACATGAACGTTGATGGAAAGTGGATTTTCAGCAGAGTGCAACATAGAGTTGTTACACAGATATATCTTAAACTAATGTTATCTTTTCTGAAGGTGAAGTTACCCCTGCTTTGAACTAATGCGTGAGCAACACATGCTGTGCCTTTTGTGCATCCAATACAGAGGACTTATATTAGTTCACTGCTATAATGGCAGCCATTTTGCTTCTTTACAAGCAGTGACGCAACATTACTCATTGCGTAGAATCTTTCAAATATCACATTTTCTTTTGAAGCCTTTTAATTGTGGCTGTCCCCTTAAACTCAAAGCCTTTTTGGAATGAAATGGAAGCTTTTTCCCCCTTTTTAATGAAACCTCTGGAATTCCAACGTGGTTCCCACCTTTTCGTTTATGTAAGCTTCATTTCTCAGGCTGTATAACGTTGATCCAGGTCCACAAGGTCTGGGGTTTGTTTTTGTTTGTTTTCTTATATGCAAAACAGAAGTAGACTAGTTACTGGCTTTAAGCTTAAGGCTGCGTCCCCGGTAGCGCTGAGCGGGCGATGCCTGCGGCGGTTACTTACATATATAGATATACAGTATGTAAGTTCCCACTCACGCTGTGCGTGCACGCGCACTTGAGCGGGCACACACGCTCACCTGCGCTCGGTGCTTAGATAAACAAAAACTATATATTTTCCCGCGCGCTCAACTACCCGCAATGCCCCCCCCCCCCCGCGCGCGCGCATAAATGCAGGACACCAGGCGCTCATGCTTGGAGCTCGTTCAGCACCAACGGGGACTCAGCCTAAGGCTGCGGGCATGGTGCCTCTGGCCGCGCTAAGCCGTGCTCCTGCTCTGCCTCGCCTGCTCAAGCTGGTGCTTTTTTGCGTCCTGGCAGGCGAGGCAGTGAGCGCGTGTTGGGGGCGGGGCACAGGCGGGGCGAAGGCGTGACGGATGCATGACAGAGGTGTGGCGGGAGGCGGGGATAGTCCCTCGTTCCCATTGGATGGCTGCGGTCACGTGACCGCTCCTCCACTCCCCTCAGCGCCGAAATTTTAAATCTGGCTGTCTCCTTCAATTTGCTGAGCCTCCGCACGCATGTGGAAGGGGATACTAAAGCCGCGCTGATTACAGATGAAGGGGGTAAGTTCACCTGCTCAGCGCGGCTCAGCTGGGTCTGTGCTACCATGTCCCAGGCCTAAGGCTTTGTCCATAGTGAAAGTGAGCGATGTGTGGACTGTAGGTTTTTGGGAAGCGAGCGAGGGGTTGGGCGCGGTCATGACATGGGGGGGGGCGTGTCAAGGAAGCATCATGCATGAGAACACGCCTGTAGCAAATAATAAAATGCATAATGCCATGCAATTTACAGACGTATTCTGCAAACATATATATACACTATGTCCTGCATGAAAACATGCCTTGTTAAAAAAAATTTTTTTGAAATGTGATTCATTGAAATAAGCATTGTGCAATAATAAAAATGAACAATTATATACAAATAATGGACAATGCATCAGAAATTTCTCTCCATAAATTATCATTGATATTTATGTCATGGTATGAATTAAAGGTTCACGTTTGTAAACCTCAGAAATCACATTTTCAATAGTTGAGTTGTCCATATTCTCACAGCAAGCACAGCTCAACTGACAACAAGTCATTTGAACAGTATCCAGGCAGAATAGCTTACAAAATTTTCATTGGCTGTTAGCCGCTCACATGACCAGGCTTTCTCGCTGCGATAGCAAACAAGTTTGTCTCCTCTGCTTTTGGTATCCTTGTATCTCACGTGCAAGCTCGTGTTCACTATGGCCATGTGCTTTGGAATATTTTTTGGTTTGTTTGTAGCACAAGCTATGTAGCTTGCTCCGTATCTTGCACTATGGACGAGGCCTAAGAGCATAGCAGAGCCTGCTTTGCATTATGTTCCTAAAGCTGCGTCCATGCTGCCGCTGAGCGCACATGGTGCAATCACTGCAATTAAAATCAATTGGTACGGTCACGCTCATGCGGCGCGCGCTTGTGAGCGTGCACGTATGCTCTCCCAAGCTTGGGAGTCAAACAAAATTGACATTGAAGCGCGCTCAGCAGCAGTCAATGCACACAGAACACAGCCACACACACATTACACATAAAACTAGCCCCGGTCCATGTACCCCGCTCGTGCCAAAATTATGCAGGACAGTCTGCGCTCATGCTTGGAGAGTTGGTGACGTCACCTCTCTCAAGCATGAGCGCTCTCAGCGGCAGCATGGACGTAGCCTAAGTATGCCCCCAACCTCTCAGACCATAGGGCTTAGGCCCGTGCCATAGAGGGGGAGAGCCGTGCTGAGGCGCGCGGACGCTGAGGCTCGCCTGCAGAAGCTGGGCGATTTCATGCCCATACAGGCGAGCCAGCGTCCGCGATCGGAGGTGGGGGGAGACTGAGGGAGGCGGGTCAGTGACGTCGCTGGGCCAATCGACCGCGACGCACTGACGTCGACGTCACGGCGCCGACGTCACGGCGCCGTGACGTTGACGCAGCCCCACTCTCATTGGAGGGTTTCAGCCGACAGCGCGCTGTAAAAACAGCTTGGCGCTCGGCTGAAACCTCCAACGCCTCCGCACGCCTGCGGACGCTCGCGCGAGCCCCCTCTCAAAGCATCCTCGTTGTGGATGCAGGGGCTCAGCGCGGAGCGTCCGCACGCCTCAGCACGGCCTGTCCATCTATGGACACGGCCTTAGAAGAGAGGGTGAGGTAGGCGTTTAAGATTTCTCAGGATTTCAGAATGTGTGGTGAGTGTCCTTTGTGCTCTTTTAACTGGCAGAGTAGTCATCTTACTGTCAAAATGTCATGGGTCAAGCAGCACAAAACAGGTTTCCTGGGTATACCATGTGTGATCCAACTCTGAGACAGCCATTGAACCTTTAGCCAGGATCCAATACATCCTCCTCTACTCATGATGGGTCTCGTACATATATTATATGGTTTATGCAGTGCTTTACAGATATACTATACACCACATATATGTAGCATTGGCTGGGTGTGGCTACTATTCTACTCTGTACTGACATATCAGTCCTGGTAACAACAGGCAGTGTTGGTATCAATCATGGGGTTTCCACACTCAAGGCAAGTACCCTTGAGTGACAGGGGAGGAGGTGGGATCAGGTCTGAGGTTGCCCAATCCTGGGTTCAGACTGGTACCCCCCTTTGCTGTGCTTAAGGGGGTTGCATCCTAAATTATAGTTAGTTGGTCTCTACCATTGAGAGAGACAAGGTATCACACCCAGGCTGCTGTGCACTGACAGGCCCAGGTTTCCTTCCCTTAGGGGAAGTGAGTGATTACCTATACCCCTGGTCCTACTAGTAGGCAGGGGAAGAGCAAGGACTGCTGCGGGTACCCATGCCCCGTAGAGAAGGTCCAGGGACCATCTGAAGTCTGAGACCAAAATTAGGACTGTATTGGGAAGAGTTGTCAAGTGACTGCGCTGGGAGCAGAAGAGAATAAACCCGTTCCTGTTTCATATACCTCCTGCCTGGTGTGTAATCTTTCTGGGGTGGGGGGGGGGAGGAAACCATTCTACTGTGGGAGATTACCTCCATACATCTGTAGCCTACAGCAGATGGAGGCGTTGAGTACCATGGAGTAAATGACAGGTATGTACCCCAGAAGTCTGTTCTGCAGTTCCCCCTACCATCGGCAGACACCTCAGCCTCTTGTGAACCTACAGGTACATGCACCATGCACCTGGTAACAGGGAAATCTGCCATAGGGTGGTGAAAACACTGTTACATATACTATAGATAAATATGGGACAGAATAGAGGGTACATTAAAAAAAGCATATCATGAAAGGAGTCCCTTACGCAAAGAACTAGCAATATAAATGGCTTTTAGAGAGACTTAAAGGGAAAGTAGGAATTAATATAACTGCATGCTGGCTATGCTACAAAATGTCTGTACTGGGTTTATAAGTAACTGCAGACATAGTGATTTTGTCTTGGTAAATAAATCACTGAGTGATTGCTAACAGAGGTGAATATTACAGTACATTGTACATCTACTATACAGGCAACTCCCAATTTATCAGGTAAACTCTATGGGCCTCATGCACTTGAGGTTCATAAAAAAAATCACCGGGCCATTTAAATCACCGTTTTTATGAGCGTTGGTATCACGGTATTCAGAAAGCCTTCATTACCTGTCATAGCAAAATTCACAAAAAGGGGCGATTAGCCGGTGATCTGATGAACGACCCTCTGAAAAGGCCTTACCCGGCGAGTTGTATCTGCTGCAGAGAGAGCTGCTCTGAGAGAGCCGTCTCTCCCTGTGCAAATCTCGCCCAAAATGCATGTGTATAAATTTTAATTTTGATAATAGTTTAGATGAGCAGGGGGTCTCCTGAGCTGAACTGCATTGGTTTCAGCCTTGGGGACCCCCTACTTCCCGAGATACAGGCCCCGTTATGGGGTGCCAGTATCTCCTATGCATTTTATTCCCATGGTCATGTGACGCGGACATTTAAATGCATAGGAGATACTGGCCCCCCATAACGGGGCCTGTATCTCGGCAAGTAGGGGGTCCCTGAGGCTATCCGCTATGGTAATGAAGTTTACGGTAAATGCATTTTTATTGCATAGGGTTCATGCCAGGGATCTCTGGTGCTAATATTAATCAGCTCCAGAGATTCCCGGCATCAATCCTATGCAGGAAAAAAAATAATTTTTTTCTAAGTCCCATCTCGCCGCTTCTCTGCAGGTTTCCAACACCTTTACACCAACTTTTTCTGGCGTGAGGATTTCGTGATAAAATCACCATTCTAGAGCGGTGAAAGGCGTTCATAGCCAAATCACTGCTACTAGAATTGCGTGAGTTTATGAACATGCCGAAAAGCCTCAGTGATTTTTTTTATGACCAATTTTTTGGAGCGATTCAGTCTTTTATCACCCACTTATCACCGCTTACTGAATAGCAGTAGGCATTTTGGGCGATAAGTGGTTGATAAGTGGCTTATGAACGCTTACTTCATAGGCCCCTATGATTTTGTTTTCTATAATAAAAGGGGCCTGATTTAACTATCAAATCTCCTTAATAGAAAGAAGTACCTGGGGATGTATATGCATCTCTTCCAGGCTTGTGTATAACTCCCTAAATTTGGGCATTTGCTGAAAAAAAAATCATGTATGCATAACGGTGGTTCCCCAACCCTCTGGGAGATTCTGCCATTACTACGTATGTGGTGCATGATACCTGCTGTGTTGGGATGACAGGGGAGGAGGTGGGATCAGGTCTGAGGTTGCCCAATCCTGGGTTCAGACTGGTACCACCCCTGCTGTGCTTAAGGAGGGCTGAGCTGTCCGCCGATGGTAGCGGGGCCACAGGATTAGGTTTCTGGGGTACATTACCCATGTGGTTCTCTGGTTAGTGGAAATCAGGGAGCGCAGGTCACCGATGGGTACATGAGGAATAAAACAGAAAAATATATAGTGCAACTCTGTGAGCACAGAACTGAATGAATGGGGTGACAAATGCAGTAAAAAAGTGTGAGAAATCACACTGAAAACAAAATCAACTTCAATCTCAAGAGTAGAGCCGGAGAGATACTAATAGGTGTTAAAGGCAAAATGAATGCCCAACACACAATCAAATATGAATGAAAAATAACCAGTAAAAAATAAAAATAACAACAGAAATCAAATGAGACCGTGAGGGTAAGATCAACAAGATGTATTCATAACGATCAGCATACAAAATGGTGTAGGCAGGGGAGACTTACAGGACAGCCCCATAAACAGGCATTATCAGCATGAGATTTTTCTGTTTTATTCCTCATGTACCCATCGGTGACCTGCGCTCCCTGATTTCCACTAACTACGTTATACAAAGGATCACCTAGGAGGGTCCAGCGAGGGTCGAGCAGCAAGTTGTCACCGTTTGTATATTTTATTTGATTGTTCATTTGTATATTACTGTACGCTCAGAACATCAACAGGAGCGCCTGGTGAAAAACCTTTTCTCTTCTATCCATGTGGTTCTCTAGCAGTGCGGCGCCTCCATCTGCTGTAGGCTTCAGGTAGGTGGAGATGATCTCCTACAGTAGAACTATCACCTCTCCCCCCAGTAACATCACACACTAGGCAGGAGTATAACAGGAACGGTTTATTCTCTCACTCTGTGCAGCACAGTACACGGCAGGGTTCTGCCCAATGCAGCAACTGTCAGCTGCTCACTGAAGGATGGTCCCTGAACCTTCCCTACAGGCCAAGGGCACCCGCAGCAGTCCCAGCTCTTCCCTGCCCCTCTAGCAGGGGCAGAGGTATGGTACACACTCACTCTCCCCGAAGGGAAGAGGACCAGAGAAGGCCCAATAGTCAGGTTCTTGGCTGTGTGACCTGCCCCTCTCAAGTAGGTACATGCACTGCTAAATTTAGGGGGGCACTGCCCTTAAGTACAGCCAGGAGGAGGGCACCAGGTCTGTTCCATGATTGGACATGCTCATGCCGGATGTCACCGCCTCCCACTATCACTCCAGTGTAGCTCCAGTGAGTAGGGAAAACCCATATTGACTACTGGCAGCCTGATTCTAGCAGGACTTACTGCCAGGAGTAGGGCAAGTTAGTAGCCAAAGGTGGCATGGCTACATCTGTAAATAAAGAAGGCACCACAAATATCTTTCAATATGGCAATAAAGATGCAAAATAGAAGAGGAAAGTAATACACACAATCTTCTGCTAGGATTGTCAAATGTTCACAGGCCAAGCTAAATGTCGAGGTTTTTTTTTTATTAATTGTTTTTATTAGAAGCTTCAAATGTCAGGGGTTTCTCTTTTAAAGTGGCACTCACACCTAGCACAGTAGCCCCATTTCGGCCCAGATCCACAGAAGGGTGCTAAGCTAAGCTCAGATTGAATGGGAGTAAAGGTGTGCTAAAGCTTAGCACCCTTTTGTGGATCTGGGTTTTAATAGGTTAAATAGAGCTGATGTTGTAAACAAAAGTTTTGGAGAATTGCAATCATTATCTAATGCCTTTCGGTTATAAGACTGTTTGCTAGTCCTCAAAGCTCCAGGTAAAATGTTAAGCTCTGGTGTGGGGGAACGAAGTGTTCCTGGTAAGAAGTCACTTTAAGAGTGGTGGACTTTTTATAAGGCAGTCAATTACAGTATGCTGATTTGTTTTTTTTCTGACCCACTCGGTGTGACTAACTACCCATTTAAAGCAGCAATTGATTAAACAACTCAAAAGTTTCATATTTCTATTTTTGGAAATTGCTGTCCCACACTTTCTTGATCCCAGGTGTTTCCAACACCATCAGCATTTATGTTTGGGTCACCACCTAGGAACAATCAAGGAGGCATATTTTTCTTTCAAAAGATATTCAATAATATTTTTTTTTCTCTAAAATGTATATCCAAACGGGTGCTCCTGAAGAAATGATTAGTGTGGTTAGAAAGTAGGAGACGCTGGTTAAGATAAAGTCATTTTTGTTTTTTTAATGGTGTAGCATGCATTGCTGCCCAATTGAATACATGTTCAGTCTCCAGATTGGCCTTTAGGAAGAATTGCCTGTCTTTTACACATGGTTTAGCAATTACCTGCATCTCTGCACATTACGAAACAAGTTCCTAGCTCAGCGTAATCATAGTGTCTGTAAATCAGGCTAATTGGTGTCTTACTAAGGGATTTTATTAATTAATGGTGGGAGTGCAGCATCATTCTGCAGACTTTTACTTCTATTCCACGAGCAGCAGAAATGAATTGAAAAATATATCTGTTCTTCAACACCTGCAGTTTTGGAAAGGACATTACAGGTTGAATTTACAGGTAGGCGTTATTATTTAACCCAAATTCTAAACTGTAATATTTTTTGTACCTCTTAAAGCTGCAGACCAAGCAATATCCTACATGTATATATATATTTTTAAATAAATCAGTTCTGTACTATGAGAAAATAATTGTAGCATGTTTTTTAAACAACTCGGAATTACATTTTTAATGTATTATAATGTAACATGCATTTTTTCTATAACAACCATTTACAAAGTCACATCCCCTTCCTCTTCTGAAACAGGCTCTGGCACACACCTTTTTGATGCCTGCCCTCTTTCTAGCAGTGCACCAATTGTATCTAGTGACTGCCTGGTCACATGATCTTCCTCACAGAACTTTGCATCTTTGCTCCTCTTCTGCTGCACTGACACCCACGAGCCGAATCTTCGCCGATCGATCACAGGAGAACGGATCGATTGGCAACTTAGCTAATTACTTATCATTGTGTGGATTGTATTGATGCACATATTAAAGGGGGGAATAAAGGCTGCTTGGACTGCTGCTTTAAACCATTTAGTGTCTATGCATAGAATTTTGCAGGCACGGTGAGTCCCTGACCCTGTCCCTTCAGTCTAATTTTGATGCCTCCAGGGAGATACTGACCTGTCCAAGGTCAGAAAGAGAGTTAAAGCAGGTTCACCAGCTTCAGAGGCAGTGAAAAGATCATCAACACCTTTAGCAGTAGGTCTGTGCTTCAAAATGCACTGGACACCTTTGTTGCTATTCGTTACGTGCATACTTGATCACATCTATAAATGGCCAAATTGCGGCCACTGCTACTTTAATCTCTTGAGGATGTGCAATGCATTGCACAGGAAATGATTGTAGACCATAAGGCAGAGCAGAGATTAAGCTCCAAATAATTTATTTAGCATCAGCTTGTAAAATGTGTCTTGCAGGAATATGGAATATGTAGCTAATTAGCAGGATGTTGAAGGTTTGTGGAGCTGAATGACTATTACTCATTTTTAAAGCTTGGGTGACATTTCCTTTTAAGTTTATTTTATGGTGTATGAAATAAATGAAAATTGAGGCCATGCTGTGTTCAAATAACTATTAATGACCCTATATTTTAGTCTTTTCAAGATCCCTACATTCTGGGATACGGTTTTTTTCCCCATCTCTTATTGGAGGCAATGATCTGTGTGACACTAAACCCTAACAATAAATTATTCATTGTGCCCTGGTTTAACTTTGACCACAGCCAAAGTTCTTGTTGACTCCTCTACCCCAGAATGCTGATTCTGATGCTATATAAGGGCATCAATATGTTTTCTGAGAGCTAGTGCGAGAGCCAAGCGTGTATTCATTTTGACCTGCTGTGCTTCAGTAATTGCTGTTTTTAAAGACGTTTTAAGGCCATGAGGTGAATCTTGAAGCTATATAATTGGTTCTGACAGGCATTTCCACAGCATCTTCCTATTACTGTGTTGACTTCTGTCAAAATAGCACCACCCTGAGGAACCCAGACAGAAGAAGGTATGAAACACAAGAACCAAGAAAAGGCAATTATCCAATTCTAGGCATTGGATCCCATTTCAGGTTGGAAAGGAACAATACTTTTAGTCCTAGCTGCCAACTTTTCAAAATTCACTTTGGGTAGCATTTCTTCCTTCATACTGTACAAAGTAAAAGAGTATTTGGGCTGCATGAAAAATGTTTGGCAAAGTAAGAGCAGACTAATATGTACAATAGATATATTTCTTTGTATAACACTTTACAAACCTCACCCCAGTATTTGTCTGTTGAGTGTCAGAGGAATTTGGAGGGGCACTGCCCAGGTTACCCACAATTCTCAACAATGTGTGCGCTCTCTGTCACAGTCACCATGTTTTGTAGGCCCTTTATATTATATTTTAAGCATTGCAGTGGTGAGGGCGGATATTTTGTGCCTGGTTGCAAGACTCAAATCTGAGCCGCCTTCCCACCACAAAAGTATTGGTAACTTACCTTGTGGTAGTCTTAGCTTGTCTTTGCTCTTGAACCTTTACCTTACTAAGACAGAACACTGAAGAGTTCCCAGCACGCAAGCAGAGAGTAATATAACAAACATACAGGTGGGCGTCAAAAGGAAAAATATTTTCTTTTACTGAACAGAAAGAACCAAATAAGCATACATAGATAGAAACAGACCCAGTGCATGCACGGGATACATGATGATATGGGAATGAAAATAGGCACAGTTCATACTCAGGCTCAATCATAGAAAGTAAACAGTCCTAGTGGAATAGAACGAAAACACTGTAGAATGATAGGGGGATGGGACCGTGGAGTGAGAAAACAGAAGAAAAACAGAGGAGGGGCAGAGGAGGGAAAAAAGGGTGAGGGAAAGGGAAAAGAAAAAGCTAGTAGAAAGGCATAACAGAGAGGCAACGTTTTGGGCCCATTACCACAAGATTAAAAGTAATCTGTGGTACTTCCTTTGATGTCCTCTTGTGTGCCTCCCTCTCTAATGTAGCATTGACTGGTCCAGCTGCCTCTGTACCTTCCCCTGTCATGTAAGTTCTAGTAAGATATAGACAGTGACAGGTTATCCTATGGGGTTTCCCCCCTCCTCAAGCTGACTTCATTTGTACCTTTGGCTCCGCTGCAGTCTGTATGGAAAGAGGTAGAGAGATTAAGGATTGTTATAGTGGGACCCCCTTCAGGCACTGCTGAAGCCCCCTATGCCTGGAGGCGCTGATACCACAAAGAGAAGAACCAAAGGGATCCCTAAAGGTCTGTAATGTGCCCCCACACCATCGCGTGAAACTCATCTCTCCCGTACCCAGGGGGTAACCAGCACTACACCAAGCAGTCGCATAGCCATAATCTTCCAGATGGAGGAGGGTGGGGGAGGGACATGTGCTACACTAAAATAAAAATATAATATAATAGAGATGACAAAACCCCTCAATAACCCAATGCCGAAATATACAGAATCAATGTTACTTGTAACCAGAACAAGCTCCGTGCAGTCAGAATAGGCAAAGGCAGTAGGCTAAAGAACCCGATTAATGGTGAAGACACAGGCAAACTAGTCCACGCACTGTGTAGCTGAGGACACAGCTCTCCCGGCAGATCAGCTTCTGTTATAACTCCTCCCTCTGATGGCATCATTGGGGAGACGCTGAGCCGTCAAAGGCCATTACGGTAGCGCGTTGCGTGATGACACTCGATCAAACGATGCAGCCATAGAGGGGATCGGCAGAGCGTCGTAGAAGCGTCTCCATTGCTATGGTGATGCGTGCTGACACCCAGACACACGGAAGGATAGAAGAGAGAATCCTGACGTCAGTGCGTCACATGGCAAGTTGCGATACGGCCAAAGGGCGGTCGGCAGAACATCACAGGAGCGTCTCCATTACCGCGGTGATGCGTGTAAGTACATAAATATGCGGGGAGGAAAAGAAAAGTTAGATTCACAGAGATTGATCATTAGTTGATGCATACACTTTGATAATTAGTTGATGCATACACAGTTTCTAAAGAACAGTGAGTGCACTATAGAAGTGGCCCCACATACGCTACCCAACACAGGTTATAACAGATCATTCAGGCTACAGAGGCCAAATGGCAGAAAAAGAAAGTCACATAAGTGTCCATCCTTCCAATCGGTCTGATGTGATCAAAATTAGTAACTGAAGATGAATATCTGTAAAACAACCAAAATAGCCTGGAAATATATCACACGGGTGAGTGTCCTCTAGTTACATCATTTAAGAAGTGAAACAAAATATAAAACAGAGAATATAGCATGGAACTTGTCCAATGTACATACCAATCCCATTTACCGACCAGCTTTACTCTTGGCGTATGTAGTCCCTAAAGACACAACCAGGGAATGTGAATCAATCAAGGTTACTGTAATAAACAAACTTAATAGAGAAACCCCTGTGTGAGTAAAGAGCGACATAAGAGACGAAGAGCCGAGTAGAGGTGGGTGACAACCACTGCAGTCAAGGATGGATCACTAGCATGGTGTGAGGTGTATGGCAGGATAAAACGGACTACTGCCAACCCCAATAAACAGTAATGAACAATAACAACACAATGTCAAATTGCAACAAGAATGAATAAACGCTAGCAGAAGAACACAGGTTCTATGATTCCCCCACCTTATATGGAAACCACAGCTTTGACCAAATAAAAACACATGAGTTAAAATACATTGGAAAAGTAGGGCTCGAAAAACCATGTGGGTCAGTTATGCGTAAATTAATATCTATGATATGCCAAGTTGAAAAATGTTTAATTGAACGTCTCTCTTTATGTATAACAAGCATATATTCATCAATAAAATTCAAGTTATAAAAAAAAAAAATACATTGGAAAGCTGACACAACACAATCATTCCAAATAGCAACACAAGAAGAAAATAAATAAATATTAATAACTTTATTTCATATATTGCTTTTTTCCCCAAAGGGTGTCAAAGCACTGCACAATTACAGTACAGCACACAGTACAAAGGAATGTTACAGACACAGTCCCTGCCCTGATGAATTTATAATCTATGTTTTTGATGCCTGAGGTACAGGGA
The DNA here is from genome assembly GCF_040206685.1 of Ascaphus truei. Classification (NCBI taxonomy): domain Eukaryota; kingdom Metazoa; phylum Chordata; class Amphibia; order Anura; family Ascaphidae; genus Ascaphus; species Ascaphus truei. Next base: position 317,530,844 of record NC_134483.1, read on the forward strand.
GATAAGGTGTTTTACCCAAGGTCACAAGGAGCTGACGCCAGGAATTAAACCAGGTTCCCCTGTATCAAACTCAGTGTCATTATTTACAGCCAGAGTCTTTACTCACTGAGCCACTCCTTCTCCTTTATTAAACGAGGTGAAACACCACCCCCATAGTTTCCATAGCTCCACTCCTGCACACAACAGTTCCTTGATCCGCTCTTACCCCCAATTTCTGCCCTCCATGAATTAAGCCTACCCTTCGTGTGAAAAGTTTAACCCCTCCACTGGTAAAAGTCTTTAGGGAAGTTTGCTTGGGAAAGGCAAACAATTCTTCCATCTCGCATTGAGTTGAGAGAATTGTTTTCAGGGGAAAAGTAGAAAAATATGCATTTGGCAGAAAGGTACTGTGTGATAAATACATTTATGTGTCCCACATACATAGGAAGAGTTGGCCAGTATAGACATAATATAAAAGGATATACAGTACAATAAACATAGGCTTATCCATTGCAATGAAACAAAATGCTACCTGTTAAGTTTGTCCCATTTCTTCAGTCAAGGTAATGTTTATGAATTAAAAAAAAGAACAGGACTTTACTGGTGGTGAATTGCATCTTGCTTTTCAATTGCGCCATCTTGTGGTATTGAACAGAAAGTGCATACCTGTGTGTTTAGTTTTCTAGTATTTTGACATGTTGATTTTTTATACATACAGGCATACCCCGGTTTAAGTACACTCACTTTAAGTACACTCACGAGTAAGTACATCTCGATCAATAGGCAAACGGCAGCTCACGCATGCGCTAGTCAGCACGTCCTGAACAGCAATACCGGCTCCCTACCTGTACCGAAGGTGTGTGCAAGCGGGGAGACTATAGAGCCTGTTACACATGCGTTATTTACATCAGTTATACACGTATATGATGATTGCAGTACAGTACATGCATCGATAAGTGGGAAAAAGGTAGTGCTTCACTTTAAATACATTTTCACTTTACATACATGCTCCAGTCCCATTGCGTACGTTAATGTGGGGTATGCCTGTATAGGACATTTCTGATATTGCCATGAATGTCAATTGCTCAAATTACGTAAAGAATAATAGGCATTGGGCTGTCATACCAATGTCATACCTCTTGTGTGCCATGGCGTGTAATGCACTTATTGCATCCGCAGGCTTTTGTTGTAAAAAAGGCATTTTTTTCAAATTTGCAAAGTGATATTTTTATTTGCTATATGCGATACCGTGGAGGTTTTTTGTCGCCTTTATTACCTACCATAACTTATATAGAGTATGGTAAACCTACCCAGCCTTGAGAATTGCAAAGCCAGTACCACCAGCCTCACACTGATGAGACCCAAAAGGTCGAAACAGCTGTCTGTGAGTGGTCTCACTGACTTTGCATCTTATCCCATGCTGTGCTTAAAAGCTGTGTGAACAGTGAGCATTTGCTTATAAGGGTTCCATGTAAAAATGGATTTCAGGCAAAAGGTGACACTGTGTGCTCATTTGCATGTCATTTTCCAGAATCCTCTGCTGCAGTGGAAGCACTATATGCTAGGTGATAATGGTGAAAGGCAGGGTTACAGACCTGTCTAAGACATGTGAATGTGCTCACAAGTAATAATATATATATATATATCACACTTTCCCCCGCCCCCTGGGAGATATGACAGCTACTGTGTATGTGAAGCGTTACCTACGGCTCACAGGAGGCCTGAACCTCAGCTGCTGGGAGCCTGGGGTGTGCCTGATCTGTCGGGTGACCGCGCCTCCACCAGTACGGGATCCTACGATGTGCGATAACCCCATTACAGGACCCCATGCAATAATACACATGATGGTAAGAGTAACAGTTTTACTGAATGCATAAGAATAACAATGATAACCAGTCCACACCACTAGGCCACGCACTACCGTACCCTTACACCATCCTCCAACACTATATCCACCCTGGACGGGATATCCCCCCAAAGTATTGCCCACTAGAACTGAAGGTGTTGCAGTTGGTGCACTTGGAGTACCTGCCCAGGTGCTCCTACACCCAGGTATGGCCAGAAGATGATACGGATCCACTGATCCAGCGATGCTGTGTAGCCTCCACCTCTAAGTAGGGTAGTATCCCGCGTGGATGGTCCCACCATGAAGAAAGTCTCTGATAGATATAGTGGTCTGGTCCAGACCACTGGATCGCCTGTTCGCCGCCTGGCAGGCTATTGGGATGTCTGATTTGTGCTGCGAGTTTTAAGGTTAGTCAGTATTACATTAGATACTGTAGGTTAACACCATTAGCAGGGGAAGAGGTGGCAAGGAGGTGTGGATGAGAGCAGGTATGTACATGGCTGGGTCCAGGATTAGGAGAGATATCCCCAGCAGCAGGAAGGAGTAGATAAAGGGTGTGAATAGAGGATTTATGGGGGTGCTTTTTTTTGAGCTGTAAAGAAGTTGTTGGGAAAGTGGTGTATAAATAATGGTGCCGTGTATGGGCACAGATATAGGTGAAGGGGAGGAGAGATTAAGAAATGTAGATAGGAGGGGTGTATGTATGTACATTATGTATGTATGTATGTCTTTATTTATATAGCGCCATTAATGTACATAGCGCTTCACAGTAGTAATGTGACAATCATATAAATAACAAATAATACAATAATCATGGGAATAAGTTCTTCAGACATAAACGTAACATTTAGGAAGAAGAGTCCCTGTTCCAAAGAGTTTACAATCTAATTGGTAGGTAGGAAGAGCGTACAGAGACAGTAGGAATGCATTCTAGTAAGTGCATCTGCAGGGGGCCAAGCTTTATGTATCATGTGTATAGTATTAGCCCCAGTGCTACTCATATGCTTCTTTAAGCAACTGTGTCTTAAGGTGGGACTTAAGGTGGATAGAGAGGGTACTAGTCGAGTATTGAGGGGAAGGGCATTCCAGAGGTGTGGGGCAGTCAGTGAGAAAGGTTTACGGCGGGAGAGGGCTTTAGATACAAAGGGGTTAGAGAGAAGACATCCTTGAGCAGAATGCAAGAGTCGGGATGGTGCATAGCGAGAAATTAGGGCAGAGATGTAAGAAGGGGCAGAAGAGTGTAAAGCTTTAAAAGTGAGGAGAATTGAGTGCGAGCTGCGGGATTTTATAGGAAGCCAGGAGAGGGATTTCAGCAGGGGAGATGCTGAGACAGATTTAGGAAAGAGTACAGTGATTCTGGCAGAAGCGAAAAAATCTGTCCTGCGCTCCGGCAGTTAGTTATAGCACCCTGGGGTGTCAGTGAGTGTCACATAGAGTGGAGCTGGAGAGTATGCACGGACCAGATATAGGTCAAAGCCGGGGAGGAAAAACCATACCTATGTATGCTCACAGACCTGGTCCTGCTCTCCTCTGAGCTCCGATTTCTGGGCGGGCAGCCTTCTGAAGAAACAGCATGGGAAGGAGAGGATCCAGCGCTACAGCCTGTCACAAACTTCAGGGCACTTCAGGGTTAGAACAAAAACTTTATTGGAACCTCACGAACACACAGCTACACCACAATCTCCCCCTCAACGCGTTTCACGCTAGAATCAGCGCTTCGTCTTGGAGTCAAGACGAAGCGCTGATTCTAGCGTGAAACGCGTTGAGGGGAGATTGTGGTATAGCTGTGTGTTTGTGAGGTTCCAATAAAGTTTTTGTTCTAACCCTGAAGTGCCCTGAAGTTTGTGACAGGCTGTAGCGCTGGATCCTCTCCTTCCCATTCTGGCAGCAGCGTTTAGGATAGATTATCAGTGCGCAAACTGGAGCGCCCCCCAGGGGGGGAGAATTTGTAGGGGGGTGTGGCAGTTACAGAGGCCCCGCGCTCTTCCTCACGGCATTTAAATTCAATGCCAGGGGAGGTGTGAGGCCTCTATAACTCACTTACCTGTTGCCAGGCGGGTAGGGGAGACAGGTGAGAGGCAGGAAGGCCAGACAGCATGAGGTTACAGTAATCGAGACGGGAGAGAATGAGGGCCTGAGTCAGCGTTTTAGCAGTCGAGCAACAGAGGAAAGGGCGTATCTTTGTAATATTGTGGAGGAAAAAGTGACAGATTTTAGATATACGTTTTGAATGTGAGAGGAGAATGTGAGAGAGGAGTTGAGTGTGACCCCTAGGAAGCATGCTTGGCTACTGGGTATGTATGTATGTATGTATGTCTTTATTTGTATAGCGCCATAAAATGTACATAGCGCTTCACAGTAGTAATACATGTCATATAAATAGCAAATATAAATAACACATCATGGGAATAAGTGCTTCAGACATACTGTAAAAGTAACATTAAGGAAGGAGTCCCTGCTCCGAGGAGCTTACAATCTAATTGGTAGGTAGGGAGAACGTACAGAGACAGTAGGAGGGAATACTAGTAAGTGCGTCTGCAGGAGGCCAAGCTTTGTGTCATGTGTCCATGATTATCCAGTGCTACTCATATGCTTCTTTAAGCAGATGTGTCTTAAGGTGGGTCTTAAAGGTGGATAGCGAGGGGGCTAGTCGGGTATTGAGGGGAAGAGCATTCCAGAGGTGTGGGGCAGAAAGTGAGAAAGGTTTAAGGCGGGAGAGAGCTTTAGATACAAAGGGGGTAGAAAGAAGACATCCTTGAGAAGAACGCAAGAGTCGTGATGGTGCATAGCGAGAAATTAGGGCTGAGATGTAATGAGGGGCAGAAGAATGTAAAGCTTTAAAAGTGAGCAGTAGAATTGAGTGTGAGATACTCGATTTAATCGGAAGCCAGGAGAGTGATTTCAGCAGGGGAGACGCTGAGACAGATTTAGGAAAGAGTAGAGTGATTCTGGCAGCAGTGTTTAGGATAGATTGTAGGGGAGACAGGTGAGAGGTAGGAAGGCCGGACAGCAGGAGGTTGCAGTAATCGAGACGTGAGAGAATGAGGGCCTGAGTCAGAGTTTTAGCAGTTGAGTAACAGAGGAAAGGGCGTATCTTTGTGATATTGCGGAGGAAAAAGCGACAAGTTTTAGAAACGTTTTGAATATGAGAGGAGAATGAGAGAGAGGAATCAAGTGTGACCCCTAGGCAGCGTGCTTGGGCTACTGGGTGAATGATCGTATTTCCAATAGCAATGTGGAAGGATGTAGTAGGGCCAGGTTTGGGAGGTAGTATAAGGAGCTCTGTTTTTGCCATGTTAAGTTTCAGTCGGCGGATGGCCATCCAGGATGATATTCCAGAGAGGCATTCAGAAACTTTGGTCTGTATAGCAGGTGTAAGGTCAGGGGTTGAAAGGTAAATTTGTGTGTCGTCAGCATAGAGGTGATATTTAAACCCAAAAGATGTGATTAGGTCACCTAGAGAGAGTGTGTAGAGAGAAAAGAGAAGGGGTCCCAGGACAGAGCCCTGGGGTACCCCCACAGAGAGATCAATAGAGGAGGAGGAGGTGTTAGCAAAAGAGACACTGAAGGTACGATGGGAGAGGTAAGAGGAGATCCAGGATAAAGCTTTGTTCCGAATACCAAGAGTATGGAGAATGTGAAGGAGAAGAGGGTGGTCCACGGTGTCGAATGCTGCAGAGAGGTCGAGTAATATGAGCAGAGTGTAATGACCTCTGTCTTTGGCAGCGTGGAGGTCGTCAGTTATTTTAGTGAGGGCTGTTTCAGTAGAGTGAGCAGTGCGGAAGCCAGATTGTAGAGGGTCTAGTACAGAATAGGTGTTGAGAAAGTGTAGCAATCGAGAGAATACAAGACGTTCAAGGAGTTTGGAGGCAAAAGGCAGGAGGGAGACAGGTCGATAGTTAGAAGGACAGGTAGGGTCAAGCTTGCTGTTTTTGAGTAATGGTATAACGGTTGCATGCTTGAAGGATGAAGGAAAGGTACCAGAGTAGAGGGAAGAGTTAAAAATCTGTGTGAGCATAGGGATTATAGAAGGAGCAAGAGGTTTTAGGAGATGGGAGGGAATGGGGTCAAGTGGGCAAGTGGTAGAGGGCGAAGAGGAGATCAGCAGTGATACATCCTCCTCCGAGATAGCAGAAAAAGAGTCAAGAAAGACAGGAGGAGAGTTGGGAAGCATTGTGGGATGGGAGGAGGCAACAGATGGGATGTTCTGCCGTATGGACTCCACCTTTTTCTTAAAAAAGTCAGCAAAGTCCTGAGGTGAGATGGATGAAGAAGAGGAGGCAGCTGAGGGTGGTCTGAGTAGAGAGTCAAAGACAGAAAAGAGACGGCGTGGGTTAGACTTGTGTGTGTTGATTAGTGATGAAAAGTAGGTTTGTTTAGCCTGAAAGAGGGCAGAGTTGAAACAGGATAGCATAAATTTGTAGTGAATGAAGTCTGCGAGCGTATGAGATTTCCTCCAGAGGCGTTCAGAGGAACGAGTGGAGGAACGCAGCATGCATGTGTGGGAGTTTAGCCAGGGTCTGGGGTTAGAAGGGCGAGGACGGCAGAGAGAAAGTGGGGCATGAAGATCAAGAGAGGAAGATAAGGCAGAGTTGTAGTTCCTGACCAGGTTGTCAGGGTCTGAAGTGGAACTGAGAGAGGAGAGGGAGGAGCGTAAAGTGGAATCAAGAGCTGGTAGGTTAATAGAGTGCAGGTTTCTGCAAAAACGAGGGCGAGATGGAGATGGAGATGGAGAGAAGCGAGAGAGAGAAAATGAGATGAGGTGATGGTCAGAGAGAGGAAAAGGGGAAATGGAGAAGTCGGAGAGAGAGAAGTTTTTAGTGAAAACCAGGTCTAAGTAGTGGCCATCCTTGTGGGTGCTGGCTGCAGTCCACTGTTGAAGGCCAAAAGAAGAGGTTAGAGAAAGAAAGCGGGAAGCCCAAGGGAGAGAGGGGTCATCAATGTGGCAATTGAAGTCCCCAAGGAGAAGAACAGGGGAGTCTGAGGAGAGAAAGAAAGAGAGCCAGGATTCAAAGTGAGAGAGAAAGGCAGAAGGGGGATGAGTAGAGGAAGGTGGGCGATAGATGACCGCCACATGGACCGGGAGAGGAGAGAAGATCTGGACTGTGTGAGCCTCGAAGGAGGGAAAAGCAAGAGAGGGGGGAATAGAAACTGTTCTGTAACGGCAGAGAGAGGAGAGCAGGAGCCCCACGCCTCCACCCCTGCCATCAGGGCGTGGAGTGTGGGAGAAGGAAAGGCCACCGTAGGAGAGGGCAGCTTCCAGAGCAGAGTCAGACTGAGTGAGCCAGGTCTCAGTTATAGCAAAGAGAAGCAGGGAGTGAGAGAGAAAGAAGTCATGCACAGAGAGGAACTTGTTAGAGAGGGAGCGAGCATTCCAAAGTGCACAGGAGAAAGGGAGAGAGGAGGGAGGGTGGCAGGGGATGGGTATGAGGTTAGAGGGGTTGACACCAGAAGGAGTAGAAGTTGCATGTGGAAGGCGAGGACGAGAGCAAGTAGAAATAAGGCAGGGACCAGGATGATAGTACTTCCAACATTAATGTGGAAGCAAGTAGTACGGCCAGGTTTGGGAGGACGTACTGTATAAGGAGCTCAATTTTTGCCATGTTAAGTTTAAGTCGGCGAAGAGCCATCCAGGAAATCGCAGAGAGACATTCAGAAACTTTGGTCTGTACAGCAGGTGTAAGGTCAGGGGTTGGAAAGTAAATGTGTGTGTCGTCAGCATAGAGGTGATATTTAAACCCAAGGGATGTGATTAGGTCAACTAGAGAAAGTGTGTACAGAGAAAAGAGAACAGGTCCCAAAATATAGCCCTGGGGTACCCCCACAGAGATATCAATAGAAGAGGAGGAGGTGTTAGCAGAAGATACACTGAAAGTACGATGGGAGAGGTAAGAGGAGATCCAGGATAGAGCTTTGTTACGAATACCAAGAGTATGGAGAATGTGAAGAAGAGGGTGGTCCACGATGTCAAATGCTGCAGAGAGGTCGAGTAATATGAGCAGAGTGTAATGACCTCTGTCTTTGGCAGCATGAAGGTCATTCGTTATTTTAGTGAGGGTTGTTTCATTTGAGTGAGCAGTGCGGAAGCCAGATTATAGAGGGTCTAGGAGAGAATAGTTGATGAGAAAATGGTGCAAGTGAGAGAATACAAAACGTTCAAGGAGTTTAGAGGCAAAAGGCAGGAGGGAGACAGGTCGATAGTTAGAAAGACAGGTTGGGTCAAGCTTGCTGTTTTTGAGTAATGGTATAACTGTTGCATGCTTGAAGGAGGAGGGAAAGGTACCAGATTAGAGGGAGGAGTTAAAAATTTGTGTGAGTGTAGGGATTATAGTAGGAGCAAGAGGTTTTAGGAGATGGGAGGGAATGGGGTCAAGAGGGCAAGTGGTAGAGGGAGAAGAGGAGATCAACAGTGACACATCCTCCTCTGAGACAGCGGAAAAAAAGTCAAGGAAGGCAGGAGGAGAGTTAGGCCGCGCTTATAGTCCTGGCTATGGCTACGCAACGTCATGTCAAAACAAATTTACTTAAGCCGTCACGTACGCCTATAGTAGGCGCGATGGCTTGGTTGTAATCACTGGAAATCAATGAAAATTGATTTTTCGGTGACCGCTGCCTGACATCAGCGGGCATGTGAGCGGTTCAGCCCTCGCCACGCCCCTCAGTCGCTGTCTCTTGCCTCCTACACTATAGGTAAAAAAGGCTGCTACAATGGCGATGGATGACGTCATGACATCGCGTCACCGTTGCCAGGACTATAAGCGCGGCCTTAGGAAGCATTGTAGGATGGGAGGAGGAAACAGAGGGGATGTTCTGATGTATGGATTCCACCTTTTCCTTTAAATAGTCGGCAAAGTCCTGAGGTGAGATGGCGAAGAAGAAGAGGCAGCTGAGAGTGGTCTAGGTAGTGAGTCAAAGACAGAGAAGAGTTGGTGTGAGTTAGACTTGTGTGTGTTGATTAGTGAAGAAAAGTAGGTTTGAGAGTTGAAAAAGGATAGCATAAATTTGTAGTGAAGGAAGTCCGCGAGAGTGTGAGATTTCCTCCAGAGGCGTTCAGAGGATCGAGTGGAGGAACGCAGCATGCGCATGGGGGAATTTAGCCAAGGTCTGGGGTGAGAAGGGCGAGGACAGCAGAAAGAAAGCTGCCATGTAGATCAAGAGAGGAGGATAAGGCAGAGATGTAGTTCATGACCAGGTTGTCAGAGTCTGGGGCAGAACTGAGAGAGGAGAGGGAGGAGCGTAAAGTGTAATCAAAAGCTGGTAGGTTAATAGAACACAGGTTTCTGCAGAAATGAGGGGTAGATGAATGTGGAGAAGGGGAGAAGTGAGAGAGAAAATGAGATGAGGTGATGGTCAGAGAGAGGAAAGGGGTAAATGGACAAATCAGAGAGAGAAGTTTTTAGTGAAAACCAGGTCTAGGTAGTGACCATCCTTGTGGGTGCTTGCTACAGTCCACTGTTGAAGCCCAAAGGAAGAGATTAGAGAGAGAAAGTGGGAAGCCCAAGGGAGAGAGGGGTCATCAATGTGGCAGTTGAAGTGCTCAAGGGGAAGAACAGGAGAGTCTAAGAAGAGAAAGAAAGAGAGCCAGGATTCAAAGTGAGAGAGAAAGGCAGAAGGGGGATGAGTAGAGGTAGGAGGGCGATAGATGACCGCCACATGGACAGGGAGAGGAGAGATGATCTGGACAGTGGGAACCTCAAAGGAGGATGGAATTGGAACGGTACGGTAATGGCAGAGAGAGGAGAGGAGGAGCCCCACGCCTCCACCCCTGCCATCAGGGCGCGGGGTGTGGCAGAAAGAAAAGCCACCATAAGAGAGGGCAGCTTCCAGAGCAGAGTCAGACTGAGTGAGCCAGGTCTCAGTTATAGCAAATACGATCAGAGAGTGAGAGAGAAAGAAATCATGCACAGAGAGGAACTTGTTAGAAAGGGAGCGAGCATTCCAAAGGGCACAGGAGAAAGGGAGAGAGGAGGGAGGGTGGCAGGGGATGGGTATGAGGTTGGAGGGGTTGATACCAGAAGGAGTAGAAGTTGCATTTGGCAGTCGAGGACGAGAGCATGTAAAAATAAGGCAGGGACCAGAATTGGGAAAGATATCCCCAGAAGCAAGGAGTAGAAGCATGGATAGAAAGAGAATGTGTGAGGAGGATTTGTAGGGGTGTTTTTTTAGTGCAGGGTGTATAGCTGTGTAGCGTCAGAGGGCGCAGGTAAGAAAGGAGTTTATGTGAACTGAGAAGTGGCGAAGAAAGGAGAGATGGAGATATATGAATAGAGTTAGAGACATAATGAGGCTGGTAGAAAGAAGTGCATAATTTGAAAAGAAGTGAGGCCATAGCAAATATAAATAGTAAAGGCGGCATCACAGCAATAGTAAAGTGCTGAGATGTGCAGTCTGGGATAGATAATATCCTCCTTTCCAGAGTAGATCAAATTCAGAAATCAGGTGTCCACTTGTTCACTCCTTTTGAACGCCCTTTTAAACTCCACTTTGCTTGCTACTGTACTTACAATTGGCTACTTGAACATGGGCTACTAGAGTGGGAAAGTTGGAGAGAACAGAAATGGTTACAAAGGAGTGAGGAAACATTAAACAGAAAAAGCAATAGGGAGGGCATAATGAGATGCAGGAGGAGAACCTAAACCAGGTATTGGAGGTAGGAAGAGTACAAATTATCAGAGCATTTAAAAAGTCAAGTTCTCACAAGGAGACATCAAATTAGCATTCATTGAACTGTTAGTAAAGAAAATGCTACATTTTTCAAATTGGAAAGTATTATACAGCATAGGCTGTGAAAACGTGGAGTTTAAATTTCCATGCAAAATAGGGTCCGCTGCCCTTTGTGCTGCGCCATTGATGACTAGAGAGTCATTTTAAGCATGTGTTGGTACTGTGTCAGTGTAAGTTTCATCTAAATTAATCTGTTTTATGCTTGTTTTGTAAATTGTATCAGTTTTGGAGATTATGTGTAGGAGGAGCAAGACATTAGATAATATGTGATGATTAGGAGAAATCAAATTTTGCTTATTTTTCTTTATGGAAGTTCTTCCCTTTCCTTCAAAGAAAACTGCTTCATGTATTGTCAGTGTTGATCTACTTTAAGATTAAAGACACTTGACAAATACGTTTTTCACATCTGGCGTGGATGCAAATGGGGACACAAGCTATTTTTCCCCTATGCGTCTACACACCTTGTAGGCGCTTTATATACCCTTTAACACTGAACAATTGTACTAAAAAGATGTGGTCAACTGTCAAAGTTATGGAGATATGAAGAATATTTCATGATTGACAACTTAATGTTAGAGACTAGCCATAAAATAATTAACTGCATTATATTTCTTTTGTTACCCTGCAGTAATACAGATGTCCACACAGTTGCATCACTTCTGAAGTTGTACCTAAGGGAGCTACCTGAACCCGTTATCTCATATTCAAAGTATGAGGATTTTCTGTCCTGTGCAAAACAGCTCAGCAAAGATGAAGAATCTGTAAGTGTTAACCAAATACTTTGAGATCTAAAACAGCATTTTCCTACAATGGGATTGGGGTGTGGACGCCATAACCAAGGATGTTACCTCACAGCATCCTACCTGCCCTCGCATTATGTAACGATGTCATGTGATGACGCGTCGTCACGTGACCTCACATGGTAGCAGGAGATGCCGGCACTTGCAGAGGACCAGCTTTCTCCCCGGCCCAACTCTGGTAATCACAATTTAAATGTTGTGGTGGTTAATTTAACCACCACAACATTTAAACTGATTACGGAAGTTGGGCCGGGGAGGGGTGCGGGGTTTTTGTAAGCGTGGGGCCAGATGCAGTCGCACCGTCATCAAGCCGGCCCTTTAATGGCTAGAGATTATGGTTCTCTTTTACTGTCACTGTCCCCGGAACTGATATTAATGGGTTTCAGTTCCTGGGAGCTTCAATCCTATGTTACAGAAAAATGTGCCTGCTTGGATTGCCTCTTTAAGACTCTTTGCAGGCCACATTTGAAGAAGAAGAAACTATTCTATGGTCACCTTCAACAGTTTGAATTGTTATTAAACGTATGTCCTTCCTGGATTTTTTTCCCCTTAATCTCTTGCAATTTGCCAGATTATGCCAGAATAACAATAAAGTAGCAGATGCAACTAAAACTCAACAGCTCTTTTTTTAATCTTCTTAGTCAGCTGCTTCCATTCAGATCATTTTGTTTTTCATGATGAGTCGATTACATTTGTTTTGATTTACAGGGTTTGGTGGAACTGGTGAAGCAAGTGAAAAGCCTCCCACCCGTAAATTATAATCTACTGAAGTACATCTGTAGGTAAGAGACTTGTATTTACTTTATGGTAGCATTGCCATGTTGCATAGAATAATACACACTGCTCCAAACAGCGCACAAGCTTGATACCTGCAGCAAATATTATTATTCATGTCATTATTGTTCTATTTTTAAACATTCTTTTCATACCCAGTTGTATATGTACAGTATAGTGCCAATTCCAGTGTTCAAAATATAGCGGTGTTTGATGTCTCTGGGTAATTAGAAACCAGATGGTAATCCTAGCAGTTTGTAGTAAAATATGACAGGTTCAATCAACCTACATACAATTTCATGTTTTAGCACAAGAAGAAAAAAACTGACTTCCCCAATGATATATTGAGGCAGCAAGGGGTTTCTTCTGGAATCTCCCACTTCTGTGGCCAGTGCTTTACACAATACCCTTCTGCTATTCTTAGTGGGCAAAATAGCTTTTAGAAATACCCAATGATTTAGCGAACACACCTAAATTAATGCTTTCATGCTGAATTATTGTGTACATTAATGATATACATATAGCATGTTCGTTGGTTACCCCCACGTGGGGTCCTGATTGAGTATGTCTACTAATAAGATATATTGATGACGTGACTTAGGTTTCGTTACAGAACAATCCTCATTGAGCTTTTAGAATGAGATGGTAGAAGAGATATCAACTTCACAATTAGAAACAGTGCTACAAACAATTTAGGCAAAACTGCACACACAAAGGAATAGGGCTAATTTAATATAATTGAGCCACAGTAGTTTTAATGTGGCATTATCAGGTGTGATTAAACAGCACAAACTTTGAAATGCTATGTCATAGATCCTGTATTCATTTATTACCATTTATACACTCATTTTAGACCACATTAAATAGTGTACAACAACCAAAGGGTTAATAAAGTGTAAATTTGCAGGTGCCTTTCCTATAAAGAAATTTCTCAGCAAAAGAAAATGTGCTAGCCACACATCAGTGTGGTGCAAGCCATAGACTGATGCTGTTTCACAGTGGACATAATCAATAATCAAGAAGTGTCCTAAACTGCAGATCGATCCGTTCTCCTGTAATCGATCGCTTGCTCTGGGTTATTTAATTCAGTTCTTGCACAGCATTTTGGGCAATGTAGTCCTGGAATATAATTGACTGGACAGTTACTAGATACAATTGGCGCACTGCTAGAGAGAGGGCGGGGCTCAAGAGCCAGAGCCTATCAGAAGGAGAAGGGGCCGTCACTTTGGAAATGCTTCCTACATTAGAAACATTAAAAATGTCTTTAAAAAAAATGTTTAATGCTACAAGTAGTTTCTAATAGTACAGAACTGATTTATTTAAAAAAAAAAAAACACATGTAGGATACTGCTTGAACGTTTGCTTTAAGGTACCGCTGAGACTTTGCGGTGATAAGTGGGTAAGGGGCTTCCCACACATCTCTTACAGGGTTAGTCATTAAACTGCAGTAGGGCCAAACTGGGCACTATTGTACAGAAACTGCCTTGTTTGGCACTATCACTGTTTAATAAATAACTCATATTGTTTGAGTTTATAGATGGGGATCCCCCCAATTAACTATTACGTTATATGTCACAAGTTATCATTGAAATCTCTGAACGTACATATGTTATGTTTTATAATACTATGTTGGATTAAAAACACAGCCACCGGCAAAAAAAGTCAAATCTACATATACTGTACAAGTGTGAAAAGCAGTGGGTAGTGGAGTAAAGATAATCAATGTGTACATTTAGTAGGCTGAGCCTTGGCATGGGTTCCTTTAACCCCTCAATTTCTGTGAAGTCACCGTGCTTTGATTAGGACCTTGCACTGGCAAAGTATCTCTGTTTCCTCTCGCTTCTTCTGAATGGGGTGGGGTGAGAATAGGAGAAACACTGTTCACCTGCATTATCTTTTTTCAGAGTCCCAGCTTAAAACTTCCTGTTTCTAAGAAACCAAAAAAGTAATTATTTTAGAGATGATGCAGTTTGTCAGAGAAGGCACATTGCATAGAAGTTTGCGATCTAAGTAAGACTGCCCTTCTAAATCAGGACGTCAGAGTAACTCTTTATTCTTGTTACATGTATCACAGGTTCCTGGATGAAGTCCAGTCTTATTCTGGTGTAAATAAAATGAGCGTGCAGAACCTGGCCACCGTGTTTGGTCCAAACATTCTACGTCCAAAGGTTGAGGATCCCATGACTATAATGGAGGGTAAGATAATAAATTATTTACATTTCCACATTTAAATGAGCAGAGTATTTGGGTTTTGTTACTGCGCCTCCTCTCGATTAAAAAAAAATATATATTTTATTGGTGTAGCCTTTTAATCTGTTAAAGGCCAAAAAATTCTACCCACTGCAAAGCAAAGTGTTGCTAGTCTACCTGGCACTAAATGTTTTAATACAGCTGCAACTGATGCCGTGACCCGCTGGCCCATCGGATTAACACAGCGGGGGTCCCTGCGTTTGGATGGGACTCGCGCTGTGTGAATCCTACCAGATTCCGTCTTTCTGTAAGGGACACGCAGTAAGAATAGACTGAATCAGTCACTGTACCTGCGCGCCTCAAACAGGCGATCGCGGGGCTTTTATTTTAATAACATATTATTGTAGCAGGGGGTCTCCGGAGCTGAAGCGCATTGATTTCAGGTCCGAGGACCCCTTGCTTCTCGAGTTACAGGCCCCATTATTGGGTGCCGGTATCCCAGCGGCCATGTTTAAATTCTCCCGCGTCCCGGCCCACGTGACCGGGAGATTTAAACAAACCAGAGGGATACCAGCACCCCATAACGGGGCCTGTAACTCGGGAAGCAAGGGGTCCCCGGACCTGAAATCAATGCGCTACAATAATATGTTATTAAAATAAAAGCCCCGCGATCGCCTGTTAGAGGCACGCAGGTAGAGTGACTGATTCAGTTTATTCTTACTGCGCATCTCTCGCAGACAGGTGGAACCTGATAGCATTCACACAGCGTGAGTCCCATTCAAACGCAGGGACACCCACTGTGTTAATCCGATGGGCCATTACAGCCTGCTATGGACCATCTCGCGAGTAACCGCGAGATGGTCATGGATTTTCCTTGGAGAGCGGTCGACAACCGGCAGCTGCATCTGTACGTCAAAATGGTTTCTACAGTGATTCCTTCCTTTAATATTTTTGTATAGTTTTTATTACCACATCAAGGCCGCTGGTCTTTCATTTCAGTAGGAATAAGTACGTCTTTGTTATTTGGGAAAACTAATAGATTAATTATAATTATAGAAATACACTCAATATCATTATTGTATTCTTCATGAGGTGTAACATTAGTCACGGGCAGACAGGGAAGAATGGCAAATATTTACTCATACATACACACAACTAGCATCAGTGCAATTAAATATGTGTGTTTACTTACAAAATGGAGTGGGTTTTGAATTAGCATCCAACATGCTCACAATTGAGCAATCTTAATTACTCCGTCGGTGAATACATCACATGCTTAATATCTCCGTGATTAATTGTGTCTTCAGTGCTCTCTATCATACAAATAACCATATTAAGGAATAAAGCATTAACAAAAAAAGTGAATACTTCCACTTAAAATAACATTACTGCTGCAATAAAACAATCTTTCTCAGTTGTTCCGGACTAAACAATGTCAACTACTAATATTTATGAAACACTGAGAATAAAAGAAAACAACATTTAAGTAAATGTATATTTGTATAGCACCGTCCATGTAAACCGTGCTTTCCATGGACACAACACAATGAAACATTAGGAAAAGAAGTCCCTGTCTGTAAGAGCTTACAATTGAACTGATAAACCTTATTATGTATTGCAGCGTATGGTAAATGGACTACTAAAGCAATGTAAACAATTGCCCTAGATTGATAAATTCCCAAAAGAAGAAACAGAAGATACATCATGTGTGAATATAATACAGTGTGCCTGACAGATATTAGTGGGTGGCAGTTCAATTTGCACAGACCACACAGAATGCAGTGAATCACACTGTGTAAGATATCACAATATCACACTATGCAGCAGCAGAGAAGAACATTGATTGAACACAAAGTAGCTGTCAAAAAAAAATAAAAAATTTACAAATGGCAGCAGTCAACCTGAGCAGAAACAGCAGCACCAGAAGTGCCAAGGAAAGTTATGTTTTATAATAATTAAAAATATCACTTGTGAGCACATTAATATGTATCAGACAGGTCTGCAACCCTGTCTTTCACCATTATCTCTTAGCAAACAATGCTTCCACTGCAGCCAGGGATTCTGGGTAATTACATGCAAATGAGCACTGACAGTGAGTTACTCTTTGCTTCTTATCCATTTTAACATGCAAATGTACCCACAAGTGGTATTTTTACTTTATGTACACTGCACGATGGAGGGTTTTTGTCACTTTTTTACCCACCATACGGTAACTTTTTTAATTGTTTTATAATAACAAATGTATGGGCTGCAGCTAGAGTTTCGAGGTGGCTTCTCCAAAAATACTGGACACAATGGTGAAAGGTGCGACGTGCCGGAAACACACACCTCTCACCTCTCTCTGCTCCATGCTGTTTCCTCCTCTCCTTGGCCCCACTCCTGACACCTCCTCATGATTGGCTGCATTACCCAGCAGCATCCAATCAGCATGGAGGACACTGCCCAGGCCCCTAGCCACAGCCCTGCTCTCTCCCTTCTCTAATCCGGCGGCCCCCCAAGCCAGTCAGGCCAAATGCCCAGAAAGATAATACTGGACACATACATGTCCAGTATTACCTCACATTTTTTACTGGACAGACAGTCTGGTTTAATACTGGACAGCTGGCAACTATTATCTTTATTCTTACATGTTTGTTTTGACTTGCATTCAGTATAAAAATCACTTAAAAAAAAATATATATATATATAATTAAAGTGGATTGTACACAGTATATCTAGTTCATTGCTTTTAATCTGTGATTTCCTATTTGAAGCAGGTGAACCAAGTTTACATCCAAATCATTTTATCTCCCTGAGCGTTCAGGTATTATCATTACTATATGTATGCAAGCAATGCAAATATCATGCAGCAGCAAACAGTAATCATATTGAATAAAGGAACACTAATGAAAGTGGGTTTTGATTGAGGCACACCTTTTTCTTTTCTTTTTTTGAAGGACGTCATACCAGGCAGGGCAGCATAGGACAGTCCAGGATTGAATATGACTTGTTCCACATAGCAGGCACATAATTTATTATTATTTTTTTTTAAAATAAACGACCATGTAATCGGCATTCTTAGAAAGATTCAATCACTGAAACATTTTCACTTACCTGCATCTTGTGTAAATAATAATACATTTTAAATGTGTGTGGGTCAATAACTTTATCTGGTAATGAGTGTTCTTCGTCAATGATAAAATACAGCAAAAGGCACAAGCAGTATTTATAAATAATTATACTGTATTGTTCGTAGATATGAGGAAGCATACACAGTCCCTGCCAGCTCTAACCCCAACACCCACCACATCATATCATATATATTTGTGTCAAAAGTGCTACTCAGTGCGATCAAATGTATGCAACAAAAGGCAAAAAATCCCAATGTTACATCCAAGAAAAAATATATATAGTTAAATACTTAATTGTTTGTCTTCTCATAAGCAAGGGCCATTTAGTTAAACTCTTTGACCAAAGCGTTAGGACCTGCAAAGGGGCCATGCCTTGCGGGGCTGCAGGCTTATAACGCTTTGACCAAAGAGTTTAATTAAATGACCCTTACTTATGAGAAGACAAGCAGTTAAGTATTTAACTATATATATATATATATATATATATATATATATATATATATATATATATATATATATATATATATATATATATATATATATATATATTGTCATATTGGATGTAGCATAGGGAATTTTTGTCTTTTGTTGTATAGATATGAGGACCAACGTTTCAGTCTCCTTAAAGGAACCTTTTCAGGAGACTTTTTGCTATGCACAATATAATCATGTATAGCTATATCGTATGCCTTTTGCCTTCTTTTACATTTTATCATTATGAATGCATAATAGATATTATACCAAGCTGATATCTTCTTTAAAGCTGCAGACCAAGCAAAATCCTACATGTGTGTTTTTTTTTAATAAATCAGTTTTCTACTATAAAAAAATACTTGTAGCATTTAAAAAAAAAAATTTGAAAGACATTTTTAATGTATTCTACTGTAGCAAGCATTTTTGTTCCGATAGAAACCATTTACAAAGTCACATCCCCTTCCTCTTCTGAGACAGGCTATGGCTCTTGAGTCAGGCCCTCTCTCTAGCAGTGCACAAATTATATCTAGTAACTGCCTGGTCACATGATTTTCCACACAGAACTTTGCATCATGGGTACTGTTTTGCAGCAATAACAGCGAATTAAATAACCCTGAGCAAAGCGATCGATTACAGGAGAACGGATCGATCGGCAACTTAGCTAATCACTTGTCAATGTGCAGATTGTAATTTTTTTTTTAACGTAGCTTGAACTGCAGCTTTAATGATGTTGCAGAATGAATGGGATGTAAGGTGCTTAGGGATACGTAGTGCATCTGATCCTAAGGCTCTTATTCAATATGCTGTGAAGACATCTTCACCTTGTTCTTAACATTTCAGCTCCAATTTATTTAAACTGAATTGAAATCTCCCTGATCATTGAGACACCTGTATCTCAGGATGTCCAATAGGGGCAAATGAGAGAGAACATTTGCTAGGGAATCTGTTGCACATTTGCTGTTCCTCCATATATCTAAAATATGTCTGCTCTTTATAGTTTACATTGCAGGAGAATACAGCTTACATTTGTTTTAGGGGCCAATTTAATATAGTCCAAAGTGGTCATTTGGGCCGTTTTCAGCTGAAACCCCCCATTGACATCAGATGAAAATGACCCGAATGGTAGCTTTGGACTTTATTGAATGACCCCCTCCGATGATTCCACTTATGTAATATTACTTTACAGTAGATGCATAGCAAACATTTTAAATACAAGGAACTATACATAATTCAGGGTTATGAGTGTTAAGCAGGAAAGTAGACAAAGGGACAGGGCATCACACACAAGAGGTTGCATTCAAATGTTTTAAATGGCAAATCAGGATCCCTCACCACAATGACAGATTACTTAGAAAGGCATAAGGATGTAATGTTGAAAACCAAGTTGTGCACAATAGGCCAGTGGGAAGTTACTGAACATGGAGCCCAGCATGTGAATGATACCAGCCTAAGGCATTACAAATATGAAAGGGAATGCATAGTGTACATTGTGATCTCATTACTATGATGACCAATCCCCTTGGGTGCTCCTAAAAATTGCAATTCATTGTGAGTCATGGTAGAAACAGGTCTGTGTGCTAAGACAAAATATTTAACTTTAGATGTGATTTTATTGTTGATGGTCCACAATAGCTAGGCCACATGCCCACGCAGAAGAGTAAGACACAGTAAATGAGTCCACTAAAAATGTCATTGTCAAGGTCATAGAAGTCCATTTATCA
The DNA here is from genome assembly GCF_040206685.1 of Ascaphus truei. Taxonomy (NCBI): domain Eukaryota; kingdom Metazoa; phylum Chordata; class Amphibia; order Anura; family Ascaphidae; genus Ascaphus; species Ascaphus truei. The sequence continues at coordinate 317,550,462 of NC_134483.1, forward strand.
AGGTAACAGAGGGCATATTACTGTTTTGTGACCATCTAAAAAGGTGCAAACATTGTTGGTGCTCTATAAATAATATATATATATATATATATATATATATGTATATATATATTAAAAATAACGGAATATTTGTTTTTAGATTCCAGACGTTATTTTGACATTATAGAAGCATCATATAATTATACGTTTTATATATATATATATATATATATATATATATATATATATATATATATATATAAACGTATAAAAAAGTTATAGATGTATATAAAAGTTATATATATATATATATATATATACAGGCATACCCCGCTTTAAGGACACTCACTTTAAGTACACTCGCGAGTAAGGACATAGCGCCCAATAGGCAAACGGCAGCTCGCGCATGCGCCTGTCAGCAGGTCCGGAACAGCAATACCGGCTCCCAACCTGTACCGAAGCTGTGCGCAAGCAGGGAGACAATAGAGCCTGTTACAAATGCGTTATTTACATCAGTTATACACGTATATGACGATTGCAGTACAGTACATGCATCGATAAGTGGGAAAAAGAAGTGCTTCACTTTAAGTACATTTTCGCTTTACATACATGCTCCGGTCCCATTGCGTATGTTAATGCGGGGTATGTCTGTATATCTTTTATATACGTTTTATATATATATAACTTTTATATACATTTCATATATATATATATATATATATATATATATATATATATATATATAATATATATATACATACGATACCGTTCGCACGGGAATCAGGAGACAGCACTCATGTTTGTGAAAAATAAACATATATTGTAGAAAAAAATGACACAAATCACCAACGTTTCGGAACCACAAACGGGCCCTTCCTCAGGGTAGTGCAACCCTGAGGAAGGGCCCGTTTGTGGGTCCAAAACGTTGGTGATTTGTGTCATTTTTTCAACAATATATGTTTATTTTTCACAAACCTGAGTGCTGTCTCCTGATTCCCGTGCGAACGGTATCGTATGTTTATCTACTTACTAGCTGATATACCCGGCGTTGCCCGGGATGTAAATGCGTAATAGGTTAATAATTATTTATATATCGTGGAGCAATAGGTGATTTATTTGTTGTAAAGGTTGGATAATAATGTTGAAAAGAAAGATGGAATAAAATGTAATACGATGTTGTTGTTTAAAAATATTTTATAGTAAACACACCACAGTACAATGTATATTTTGGTGACATAACAGATGTAAAAATGTGAGGCGTGTGTCCCGCTAGGGTGTGAGGCGGCGGGTGGCACGTGGGTTGTGAGTGGTGTCTGTGAGTGGGGGTCCTGCTAGGGTGTGAGGCGGCAGGTGGCGCATGGGTTGTGAGTGGTGTCTGTGAGTGGGGAGGGGGGGGCAAGGGGAGGGGGGAGGGTAAGGAAGGGAGGGGGGCAAGGGGTGGGAGGGAGGGGGGGCAAGGGGTGGGGGGGAGGGGGGGCAAGGGGTGGTGGGGAGGGGGTAGAGGGGAGGGAGGGGGTCAAGGGGAGGGAGGTGGGGGCAAGGGTGAGGGAGGGGGGGGCAAGGGGGAGGGGGGGCGAGGGAGGGGGTGCAAGGGGGAGGGAGGGGGGGCAAGGGGGAGGGAGGGGGGAGCAAGGGGTGGGAGTGCAAGGGGTGGGGTGTGCAAGGGGTGGGGGTGCAAAGGGTGGGAGAGAGGGGGGGTGCAAAGGGGGGGTGCTCTGCAGCTGCCCCTCCAACCCCCCAACACCCACCTGCTTGGTTCCCCGATGGCTCGGGCCTCTCCCCCTCCCCCCGTTCCCCGATGGGTCGCCCGCCCGTTCCCCCCTCTGCCCGGTTCCCCGATGGCTCGGGCCTCTCCTTCCCCCCTCCCCCCCATTCCCCGATGGCTCGGGCCTCTCCTTCCCCCCTCCCCCCTGTTCCCCGATGGCTCGGGCCTCTCCTTCCCCCCTCCCCCCCGTTCCCCGATGGCTCGGGCCTCTCCTATCCCCACCCCCCCGTTGCCCGATGGGTCAGCCGCCTGGCCGCTCCCCCCTCCGCCCGGTTCCCCGATGGCTCGGCCGCTTTGCCCCCGGGCCACGGTGGCGTGTGCAGGCGGCGGCAGGAAGCGCCATGTTTGGTCCTGACCTGAGGCGGGAAGTTGCGCGGCTGAAATAGGTGAGTTAGGGGGATGACATAATTTATTGATTATTGTGCGCTCCCCCGCTCGCTCCTGGGCGGTTGAGGCGGGACGCGCAGGGCTGTGAGGCGCAATGGGTGTAAGGGGTGAGGCGGCAGGCCTGCGGGAGGGGTGTGAGGTGGCATTTTGTACTAACTTACCTGGGCGGGAGGTGGCAGCTGGTGCACATCGGTGGTAGGCCATCTTGGAGAAGAGCACGCGGTGTGAGTGTGTGTGTGTGAGTTATGTTAGACCCCACCGACCAATGAGAGCCGTGGGGGGGTGGGGGGGCTGACTGAGCAATCAGATTGCCCATAGGAACAGTGCGACAGTGGACATACAACGGTTTCAGAAATATAGATATAGATAGATATAGATTATGGGACGTGCACCTACCTAAATGAGCTATATTATATATATATATATAAAAACTTTTTTTAGATTCCAGATGTTATTTTGACATTATAGAAGCATCATATAATTATTTATACATATATATATACATATATATATACATACATATATATACATACATATATATACATACATATATATATACATACATATATATATAAATATATATATATATATATATAGAGCAACTGTAAATATTACTGTATGTTCATTTGCATGTCTTAGACAGGTCTGCAACCCTGTCTTTCCCCATTGTCACCCAGCATACAGCACTTCCACTGCAGCAAGGGATTCTGGGAAATGACATGCAAATGAGCACTCAGTGCCACCTTTTGTCTCAAGCTCGTATTACACAAGCCAATCCTCAAGCCAATGCATGCTGTTTTAAACACAGCTTTTAAACAGAGGCTGGGATGAGATGCAAAGCCATTAGACCTACTCACATACATGTTTCAACCTTGATGGGTATCATCAGTGTGAGGCTGGTCTTAATGGCTAGCAGGTTTGAGACTAGACTAGGTAATCACCACTGTCATTAAGGTTATGGTGGGTAAAAAAAGTGACAAAAACCCTCCACAGTAAAGCATAAAGCAACTGTAAATATTACTGTATGTTCATTTGCATGTCTTAGGCAGGTCTGCAACCCCGCCTTTCCCCATTATCACCCAGCACACAGCACTTCCACTGCAGCAAGGGATTCTGGGAAATGACATGCAAATGAGCACACAGTGCCACTTTTTGCTTCAAAAACCACTTTTAACATGGTTTGTGCAGACCAAGCTTAAGCCTATAGGGAACCATGTTAAAAATGGTTTTTGAAGCAAAAAGTGTCACTGTGTGCTCATTTGCATGTCATTTCCCAGAATCCCTTGCTGCAGTGGAAGTGCTGTGTGCTGGGTGATAATGGTGAAAGGCGGGGTTGCAGACCTGCCTAAGACATGCAGATGAGCATACAGTTGTATTATATATATATATATATATATATATATATATATATATATATATATATATATATATATATATAAAACGTATAATTATATGATGCTTCTATAATGTCAAAATAACGTCTGGAATCTAAAAAAAAGTTATTATTTTTAATGGGCGTATTTAAACATTTGAAGTAATATATTGTATTGATGTTGCAAGGCTTGTGTTCTTCCTAAATTATGCACCTGTGTGTAAATATAAATGATCTGATACAGTGCTAGAGAAAAAAAGAAGACTCTGCAATCCCCTCTTATACACCTCTTCTGAACCACAATGTTGCAAAGATTGCATAGGGAGAAGGAGTACACTTCATAGAAGACCCTTAAAATGGGACAGCCTCTTACACTGTTAAGTGGAAATTAATAACAAGGCAGAGTATTGTTGTATTTACATTCCCTATGTCTCGCCTTCTCTTTTGAACAATGTACAGTATAAGGTATTATAAAACACATATATTTATATTGTGTGTATATTTGACTCTGTCTGCACAAAATGTAAAAAGCTTGTTAAACAAGTGTCTTACATTTTGTCTTACATTCTTAGAGGATATTAATGCATTTCAGACACAATACTGTATTTGTGACACATACAGTAATATGTAATATTTTGATGAACTCAGCTGCAGAAAATGACATCTATGATGTGTGTGTGTGTGTCTATATATATATATTTATATATATATACACACATATAAGCTAACTCCACATATACTATAGTTTGTAATCCATATCTCAAGATGATACATAAACAGGACATATAAGGTTATGTATAAAAGATCCTCTGGTGTAAAAGTGGATTGAATACAGCAGTTTATGTATAGATAAAGAAAACTCATTGCTTTAAATGCTAGTTATTACTTTTATCAATCTGATGCAGTTTATTTCCCTAGTTTTTCATCCGGGAAACTTTAATAAATATCCCTTAATAAGGTGTTGTGTATCCAAGTGATTTGGGCAGTATACTGTATTTACAGGAAATGTACATCTGCCTCAGTTTTCAAAGCACCTTGTACCCTTTTGTCCCTTTGATCATCAGTTTTAAAGTTTGAGTGTGTCATTAGGAAGAGCTAGAGAATATTTAATAATCACCTATTATAATGGGATGCACTAAATTATTTGTCTCTGTTCATTATTGTACTCCGCTCTAAAATGGTGTTAATGTCCCTGGCTTAAATGTAAGAGAGATAATTATCACACTACTTATATTTAACAAAGGCTCAAGAACAAAAAAGAAATGTGTAATGTTGGCTAAATTAATTTTTGGATGTGCACAAAGGAGACTTTACCACTAAAGTATTTTGTATTCTGTAGGTACTGTAGTTGTCCAGCAGTTAATGGCAGTGATGATAAGCGAACATGAAAGGCTTTTCCCCAAAGATGCAGATGTTAAGATTCCAACTGGGCAGGATCTGAGCTACAACAACAACGAAATACAGAAGAAAATGATAATAGGCCAAATCCAGAATAAAGAGAACAATAACACAAAGGATGTAGCAGTGAGGCGGTGCTCTTGGGATAAGCCTGAATCTTCACCAAGGTCCAGTGTTGACAACAGCTCTTCTACCACTCTCTCTGGGAGTAAATCTAACAGTCCCAGGAATAGCATTCACAAACTTGATGTCACGCGGAGTCCCCCATTAATGGTGAAAAAAAATCCAGCCTTTAATAAAGGTAGCGGCATTGTCACCAATGGGTCTTTCAGCAGCTCTGTGGAAGCCCAAGACAAGCACCACTCATTACCAAATGGGGCCTTACAGGCCAAGAGAACATCTTCCCTGAAAGGTTCAGGAACCAAAATGGGGACACACAGCGTGCAAAACGGTGCCGTCAAAATGGGAGTGTCTAGCACGGATACTCTGAGCAACTCTATGAACACCCGCACCACAAGCTGGATGCCCAATGGTTACGTCACATTGAGAGACAACAAACAAAAGGACTCTGCAAGTGATTCCGCACAGCAGCATAGATTGTCCACTTACGACAATGTTCACCAACAATTCGCCATGATGAACTCTGAGGACAAGCAAAGCATAGACAGTGCAACCTGGTCCACGTCATCCTGTGAAATATCCCTTCCTGAGAATTCAAACTCCTGCCGCTCTTCCACCACAACTTGTCCAGAGCAGGACTTTTATGGGGGAAATTTTGAAGACCCAGTTTTAGATGGACCCCCCAATGAGGACATTACCAATCCAACAGACTTTGAGAGCAAATTTGACAGGAGAAGTGCTGGGGGTCGCAGCAGCAGGGCCACCAGCAGCAGTGACAACAGTGAAACGTTCGTAGTGAGCAACACAAGCAATCATAGTGCCCTTCACAGCCTGGTATCTAGTTTGAAGCAAGAGATGTCAAAGCAAAAAATGGAATACGAGACCAGAATTAAAAGGTAAGGGAAATCATGTACATTCTGTTTCATTGAGCGCAAAAAAGTGGTGGGGGTTTTGAAAAGGCTGATGCTCATACATATTATACATTTCCAGTTCAGCTTTCTCATTCAGTATCTACTATACAATAACCTACTGTATAGAATAGAAATTATGAGCTTTGAGTAATGAATTCAAATAATATAGAGACACTGATTGAGTAAAAGAGAAAGTTTCTCAGTTTTGTGCCCTACTTAGTCATTATTAATAATAGTAAAAAATAATAAAACACACCTATACCCCGCCATTTTTAAAAAGCAAATCAGGGAAAAATAGCACTGCACAAATAAGGGAGTGCTTAAAAACAATAGTTGTGTATCTTTGTAGCTTTAGAAATTAGCAATTGAGCATCTTTACCTTCACAGAAAGCTTTTTTCTTTCATTTTCTTTTCACGAAACTAACTGTGTGTGTATGTATATATATATGTATATATATATATATATGTATGTATGTATGTATGTATGTATGTATGTATATCCGTCCAGAAAACAAGGCACTCACATTTGCGCAAGATACAGGTAGTAGTAGGGTGCAGACTGTCCAGGTGTCAGCAAGGCAGCACATCTGATATAAGAAAACAGGACAGGTACTCCAAGATCCAAAGGTGAGATTTATTCCTCAACATATCGTCTCCCTACAGAGCCTTTATCAAGAGTATATACAGCTCAGCACCCATATAGCACGGTCCTCTGGGTCACCCGATCCGACCACGCTATAACCGGGGTCATGCTAATTAAAAAAAAAAACAATGGCCGCGCACCCGATCGGGGGGAGAGGGGAAGAGGTAGAGTGAGGCGCCGGCAGCTGCACTCATCCCTCGCAGCCACCGCACTCCACCCAACATTTCCCTTGCATTTCCCCCAGCAGCCTCACTTCTACCAGCACCGATGATCCCCCCCCCCGATCCCCGCCAGCAGACCCGCACCCCAGCCCAGCACCGATCCCCCCCCCCGCCAACAGCACCCCAGCCATGCACCGATTTCCCCCCCACCCCGCCAGGAGCACCCCAGCCAAGCACCGATCCCCCTCGCCAGCAGCACCCCAGCCCGACACCGATCCCCCCCGCCAGCAGCACCCCACCCCGGCACCGACCCCCCTCGCCAGCAGCCCGGCACCCCAGCCGGGCACCGATCCCCCAAGCCCTGCACCAATCACCCCCCCCCCCCCCCAGATGAAATGCAAAAACAATTTGAATTATACCACATGGCAAATCATAAAAAAGGACGACGTTTCGGAATTCAAAAGGTCCTCCTTGAGCTTGATTAAAGGACCTTTTGGGGTCTGAAACGTCACCCATTTTTTTAATGGTTTGCCATGTGGCATAATACAAATTGTTTTTTCATTTCACCTGGCGAGTGCTGCAGATTTTTCCCCCCCTTTATATACCTCCTGGACTGGTTGGGGATCCTGGTCCGTCTGCCTGCACTCTATACCAAAGTAAATTATTTTTCTTTTCAATACATTTGTGTGCACCAGGCATTTGGTGTGTGTGTGTGTATGTGTGTATGTGTGTATATATATATATATATATATATATATATACACAACAGAGTCCGCAGGAGGTTCAAGGGACAGATCCCGATGCCCAACATATATATACACACAACATATATATATATATATATATAATGTAGCAGGATTTTCCTCACCTACAATATTATCAGAGGTGATGTTTTATAAAACAGCCCTTCTTTAATAAGAACACACCGCTAGGGGTGACAAAGGCTGATCTTAATTCTTGTTTTACTGCAATAAGTGAGAGGTAAATAAATACAACAATATTATGCGAATCATTTATCCAAGTCTCTGGGCTGCAAAACTGGTGCAAAAACATTGCAGCAGCAATGCAATCAAGGAAACCACACTGGTTTCAGTATATAGATAACTGACAAAATGTAATAAGTCACGCAAACAATTTTGCTTGCAGTACTGTTCACTTCAATAAATCTTGCCAATCTAGCTTTATGCCCATTAACTAGTGGTCCTTAAATATTTGAATTCATTCTTTAAAATTGAACAACTAAAACAATAACAGTATTTACTGTTTTGTCTACATTCTGTACATTCCCTTTTAGTGGTTTGAAAAAAGTGATCCAGAGTCATAAATGGCCATTTTTACTAAGCGACGCTATGCGTTAAGATACTTAATGACCCATTTGCTTAGTAAATATGACCCTTGAACTTTTCTTTCTATTAAGGCACTTCTCAGAGCTCAGTAAATATAAACACAACAACACAACTGGGTGCAAATACACTCTTTTTGTTTATTGTTTCCAGGTTACATTTGAAGATAAAGGAAATGTTTGGGAACTACTTTTTTTAGGGATACAAACTAGGATAATACTGGATAATACACGGAACAAATATTTCATCAGGTTCTCTATAGAATAATGTTATGTTCATAACCTTAAGTTTGTCCAGTAGTCACTCTGCTAACAATCCATTAAATACTGTAGACATTCTTATTTACTTAAAACCTAAAGCAGCAGGTCCCCCCTGAAACTGGGCATTCTCCCAGAGCTAATCTGTGGCTCGCAGATAAAAAGCCGGTTTTCACACAAGGAATATGGCAGTCAGCTACAAAACTAGGCCATAGTGTCACCAATGGAAAGCCGTAACATCATCTCCCTATCATGATGTGGCTTTTCTATCGGCCACCGGGCCGAGCCCTGACTACGCTACCATTTTGTCTCCGCTGGTTGCCCTCCCCCCACCCTCAGGTAAAATAATAAGGATGTTAAGAGCCCCCCCAAAAATAAATAAACAGCGTGGAATGCGGCTTTTTAGTGGTTTAGCTTGCGCTGCCACCACATTTTGTGAGCAGTTTAGTAAATGCAGGAGGTGAAATCATAAAGCAACTCAAGCCTCAAAGATATATCAAAAATACTCCTCATCAGAATTAAAAGAATGCATTACAGTGATGTCTCTGTGGTGGCTTTAAGTGCTTGACTGACAATTTTACTGTAAGTATGGTAGGTATTTGCCATAACTAAATACTAAATACAAATCTAGAGCTCGTTTTGGGATATTCTATACCACCTTAATCTTAACTCTTTGATTTGTTAAGAAGTGCATTCAGAACTTGGGTTACATTGAGTTACAAGACTAGTGTCAGTGCTTTGCATAATTTCACCCTCCTAGTCTGGGATATAATTTAGGTACTATTTATATCACTTGGTTTTCTAATGGGATTTTTCTTCTTAATTTTTCTGTATATTCATTCTACAGTATTATACTAAAGTAAATTCCCCATTGAATACAAACACAATTGATGTGTGGAGATAAGGAAGGGTTCTTGGGATCTCTTTTCAATGCATTCCCTCTCTGATATCATTGACCATCCATCCCTCTATTTCTGCAGCCTGGAACAGAGGAACCTCACTCTGGAGACAGACGTCCTGGCTATGCACGAGGAACTGGATCAAGAAAAAAAGAAGTACACAATGGTGGAAATCAAAATGAGAAATGCTGAGCGTGCAAAAGAGGATGCTGAGAAAAGAAACGACATGTTGCAGAAAGAGATGGAGCAGTTTTTCTCAACCTTTGGGGAGCTGACAGTGGAATCCCGCAGGCCTGAGAGAGGGAACACAATATGGATCCAGTGAATTGTTCCAAATAACTAGGACATGGAGAAGCAGGTGTTGAATTTTCATGTGGAGGGTATATTCAGGTGGCTGGTCACCTGACTGAGGCTAGGACTCATTGTATTATTGCAAACCCTTCATGGGAGAAAAACGTAGAGAGATTAATCAACATTATCTGCAGTGTGTGCCTAACAAAGTCTATTATATTATTACGTGCTCCATAATGCTACTGTCAAGTGTTACAACTGGATATGTGTATATAGATTAAAAAAAAGTGTTATGTTAATATTAAAAAAATAGAGTTGTATTCCAAGAGTTATAATAATGCAAGTCTTGTATTTAAACTGGCATATTGAAATGTTGTCGCAATCAAGCTTTATATGAAGTCTATATATCCTTGCACTTAACATAATAAGATATTTTTGCGCATTGTGCTACCATCAGCTTATTTTGTATAGCAACCGTTATTGTTCCCATGTTAACAGGGAATGCATATAAGACAAGTATAAAACAGTACTGTGTGACTTTGATGTTTGTGCCAACCAACTTGCCTATGACCAAAAAAAAGTGTACAGAGTTTTATAAAGTATTACTGCAAGACTGGTGACGTCTGGTTCTCTTTTTCTTTATTTTTATTACAAGACCAATTTCGGTACGAATTAACAATTTTGGTTTGACTGGCTTCCTGTTGAGGTAAGCTCTGCACACTGTAGTAACTGTGGCTTGACATTTCACATGGGTTAGCTAATCACTCTCCTTGACTCTGCTCAGAAAGTATCTTTAACAACATCAGAACATCTACAGTAGGATGGTTCAAGCTGGACTCTTGAGAGCTACCATCACGTTTTCAAGTATTACTTTATTAACACACAATGAAGAAGTTAACTTAGCTCCAATAGTCAGTAGGAAAACTTGCTTAAGTATTGCCCTGAAAGCCTGTTGTTAGCTCTGGGCTTGGGCAACTTTCCAAACAGAATCTTGTGCACACCAATTAGTGTACAGATAAAATAAGGGACTCCATCACTACAAAAAAAATCAGTTTGCAGCTTAGAGGGGGTTCTTTATCAAAGTCTCTTTGCTTCAAAACTAGGCAAAGACAAGTGTCCACGAACATTTATTTATTTATAAAATGTTTTACCAGGAAGAAATACATTGAGAATTACCTCTCGTTTTCAATTATGTCCTGGGCATAGATGTATGATGAAATATAATACATGGTTACAAATACATAGTTACATGTGAACAGGGTATACATTATATACAAGACATTGCATGCACAGTTAAAGATAATATATATTATAGGCGTATGTAACAGTTACAGACCAGATTAAAATGTGAGACAGCTTTAGTTTTGAAAGAACTTAGACTGGTGGCGGAAGTGAGAGTCTCCGGTAGACTGTTGTTAACCTATCACATACAGTAGTGCCCCAGTTTAGCCAAGGCTCCCAGTATACATGTGTTACAATCCCCTTTTAGGACACTAATTAGTCGTTCCATAAAGGCCAAATGCAAATGTTATTGTATTCAAGGATCATGGACGGGACCTCTTGGGTCCGCCATTTTGAAGACAAGGCACATTTATCCACTATTAATATTTGTGTAATTAGCTTATTCTCTGTCATGGCATTTTTTGATATATGCCTTGTAAGCATTAAAGTTCTACAAATAAGAGACTGGCTAAGGCATAGAGTGTGTATATGTAGATTAAAAAAAAAAAAAGTGAAGTGTATAACCAAGATTGTTCATTAAAATAAAGGATTTATTTATAACTATGCCAAGTTTTTGCATTCCCCTTACAGTATGTACAGCATTTTGTAAATCTCAGCAGAAGCTGTATGTTGCATTTTAGTGTTATTTTTTTACATTACTCATTTGATTGAACCATAATGGACATTTTTTATTTTTTCGTTAGTATTTTCTTACTTTATATTTATTACGTAGGCATCTGGATATAAATTGTTTTGTGGTCCAAACTGGGTATTGCATTTTTTGTTTGCTTTATATTAATGGAATATCTGATATTTATGCATTCCTGGTGCCGTCTATTACCAGATCCACTAACCTCTGATAAGGGTTGTCACGCCGCGATCCCATTAAATGCCATTGACTTCAATAGTAGTTAACGCATCATTGTGCTGTGACACCCGTTATCGGTTACTGAATCACCCCTTAAGCGTTTAAAATGTTTACGGTACAACGCAGAGGAAGAACAATTTAAAACTTCTCTCTCTGGAATGGAATAACATTGGTCACCAACTATAAGATGAAGAGGGTTAAGAGGTGTACTTAGTAAAGTTTCTCTGCTTCAAAACTGGGACAAAAATCAATGCAAAAAACAGCTCCATGGGGCCTCTACATAGTAATGCTGAATTGGTTGCAGCTCACGCTGACATACCGTGATAGGTAGCTTTTGTCAGCAGTTTTCAATTTTTTTTTTGGTTAAGGAAACCTAGAATTATATTGTGAAGTTCTGGGAACTCCAACCCTCTCTTCCCCCACGTCTCTCCCCTCTTACACATTCCACATTCTCTCTCTTTCCCTCGTACACTCCCCACTCTCTCTTTGCCCTCATCTCTCTTCCCCCCTTCCACCCACCCCTTACAGTCTCCCCTCTATTCCCCTCACTCTTATACACACTCCTTACCTTGAGGTGAGGTGCTCTCCAGTGCTGTGCCAGTCTGGGGACTACGCAGCTGTCTCATACGATCGGGTGGAAGTTGGACCAAACTTCTGCATGGGGAGGCACTCTCCGCGGGGGAGTCACTGGGACAGTTGCCCCAACTCTCCCTCCTTTTGGTTGCGAAACTTTGAGGGGTTGAAAATTACTGGTCTATGTATTATTCTTAGTTAAACTATTATCTGAAATCTCCGACGCTATGACCCGGCCATCACCAAAACACTCCTCCAAATCCCAGGGGGGCGATGTTCTCAGCCACAAAAAGAAACATATATAGAGCAATATTGCAAAACACAGTGAATAATAAACAAAAAGGTGCTCCAATTTGAGTAGGAGTGTAAAGGCATGAATCCAGTCAGTGGCAATAACGTTGCTGGATACACCAAAACACTGCAGGTAATCTATGGGGTATAGATGGAATGCACCGAAATAAAGACTCTGGGGAGCAACGTCTTAGTCAGTAGTGGGATTTAGCCGGTTCGTGTGAACCTGCTACTAAATTTTCACAAGTTTGCCGAACCAGTGCTTAATTCTCTTACCTGTCCGGGCGAGCGGCGGGGGCATCTACCAGCATCTTTTCCCTGGATATCTTGTCCATTTGGCCGCCCGGCGTCAAATGGCGCTGCGTTGCCATGCCAACGGGAATGCCACGTGACGTAACAGCATCACGTGATGTCCATTGCCATGGCAATGCGATGCTTTGTGATGTCACATTACGTGGCATCTCATTGTCATGGCAATGCAGCGCGATGTGATGCCACGCAGCCATTTTGAGAAGATTTGCAAGGGGAGCATGCTGGGAGATGCTGCCCGCCGCCCGGAGAGGTGAAGGTAAGAACCGGTTATTAAAAGTTTAGAATCCCACCACTGGTCTTCGTTATATGGTCAGAAGTTATTCCAAGGCTGATATGCAGGGGGCCAGGAAAGGGCATCGGTTAAAATACTGAGACACAGAGAAATCGATGCCAAAGACCGCAGCTGGCACAGAAGGGACATGTACATCTAAGGCCGAAGGGGTTGGATGTGTTCTTTAGGAAAGTCAGGAGGATATTGCAAGAGTAAACTGGGTCAGAGGTCACAGCTTGGGGTTGGCGTATCGGCCCCAGGATAGCCATTGCCCAGCAGGGGGGAGGGGGGCCCCAGGTGGCAGAGCCGCCGCGCCAGCCATACTCAGGATAGAGAGAATGGGTGAGGACTTTAGGGTCCGCCCTTAAAGTGCAGCCCCAAGAAAAGCTTGGCAGGCTGTAGGCGCTGTCTTTAGGGCCGGGCCAGCAAATCCCCAGTCAATGCTGGAGAAGGCTGGGTGCCACCTCTAGGGCTGGGCCTAAACTGATACAAGGGGCAGGAGGGGGAGGGAATGTGGTCCAACAATGGCTGATAAGGTTTTCCCTTCCCCCCCTTTTGTGGTAGTTACAGCGGGCGGGAGGAGGCAGCGTGGCCAAGTGCCAACTGGGTTTTGATCTCCCCCCCATTTAGTTAAATTGTGTAGGGCTGGCAGACTGGTGAATTTTAACAGGGGCTGTTAAAATAAAGCCGTGACCTTTTTTCTTCCAACATTATGTGTGGCACCAAGTTATCGTTGGTTTAGCGTTACAGGGAGGGGCAGAGCATGAAGCCTTTAAGAAGAGGCAGGGGCCTTGGCATGGTGTCATCAGCTCCATACGGGCTGTGACAGCCTGATAGATGTGAGCTGGGGAAAGCTGTGGGGGGGGGGGGGGCAGGTAACTGAGCTGGGTCTCCTTCCAGGCAGCCAAATGGCAAGAGGAAGGGGAGAGCATAAAAAGAGAGGGTCTCCAGAGGTGGGAGGCAGAGCTAATGGAATTGATGAGATTAGATTTACGCAGAATGTAGGAGCAGCTTAGGGTGGAGTTAATCAGTGCATTTTTAAATACAGACCCCCCCATGTTAATGAAAGTAAAGGAATCCCAAATTAAGCAATTTGAATTTTTGCCAGTGTCTTGCAGCTTGAGAGACTAGAAAATAGCCCTATTGTATGTAAATATTGAAGCAATACGATTTATTTTCAAAGATGGAGAACATTTCTTAGCCAAAATTCTCTATTCCTTCGAACATTTCTGTAATTATTTATTTCCCACCAAAAACGAAAAAAAAATTCTAATAAACCGTTATTTTGTACTTTTATTGACGTTTTATATTTTTACAATTTCACTGAGACCCAAATAGCCGAGCGACTTTCTAACTAGCTGTAATTTAACAAATATAGCATGTTATTCATCTATCTACTTTGTATAAATGTATTGGTTAATGAAAAAAGCTGAACACTTAGGACCTCACAAGTTTTATTTGATACCTGGAATACCATATTTTAGTTCTGGAGTCACATTTTTTTCTACTTCTGTCATCATCTGTCAATGATTCTAGTAAACCAGAGAAAGAAATAATTGTATTGGCGCTTACTTAGTGCATAGTGTCCATATACTGTATGTGAAAAAATCTTAAATAAAACTGTAATAACGTGACTTGAAAATATTAGAGTGAACTGTGATCAATTAGTGAATATATATGGTGACTTTTAAGTCTACAATAAAATCCTTTACACCACCCAGTGTATAGTGCTAATTGAAAAGCTGCTCAGAAAACCCTTTATAAGACTGTTCTCTAGTCTGTTGGATCCAAATGTTCTTCAAAAGTTCAGGGGAGCGCCAGTGTTCACATCGACGTCATGAAAGAAACAATAGAAACGACATAGTGTAGTACAATTTCAACCAGATTAATTGTTGTTTAAGTGAAAAGTATTTCCATTCACACTTTTCTCCTTTTCAATAAAGCAGTACAGAGATACTTCTCTCTGAATAGAGCAATGGATCAGGAACTCCGCATAT
This sequence comes from Ascaphus truei, assembly GCF_040206685.1. NCBI lineage: Eukaryota > Metazoa > Chordata > Amphibia > Anura > Ascaphidae > Ascaphus > Ascaphus truei. Next base: position 317,565,521 of record NC_134483.1, read on the forward strand.
GAAAACCCCTTTGTTAATGACTCCTTCCCATCCGTGGTTGGTGTACCCAGAAAAATAATGGAAAATACTAATTGCGCAGTATATCTCAAATTGTATTTAAAAATAGAACAATAAAAACATATGGATGTGCACTCACATTTGGTACATAATAGCAATTCGTGGTACGAAATCACGACTTTCCTCTATGCATATTAATCGGTACACAGGAATCCCTGAAGAAGACGTACCGACGAAACGCGTTGAATCACTGTTCATTCAGTGCTCATTCGTGACGCGAAGTCCTGGCAGCCGGAGATCCCTCTACACAGCTCTTCCGCCCTCAACTTCACTCAGCCGGAGGTGACGTAGACGAGAGCCAAGACGCGGAAGTGAGCTTCATAGCGTGTGTACCGGTGAATACGCATAGAGGAAAGTCGGGATTTCGTACCACGAATTTCTATTATGTACCATATGTGAGTGCACATCCATATGTTTTTATTGTTCTATTTTTTAATACAATTTGAGATATACTGCGCAATTAGTATTTTCCATTATTTTCCTGGGTACACCAACCACGGATGGGAAGGAGTCATTAACAAAGGGGTTTTCATATGTGGAGTTCCTGATCCATTGCTCTATTCAGAGAGAGAAGTATCTCTGTACTGCTTTATTGAAAAGGAGAAAAGTGTGAGTGGAAATACTTTTCACTTAAACAACAATTAATCTGGTTGAAATTGTACTACACTATGTCGTTTCTATTGTTTCTTTCATGACGTCGATGTGAACACTGGTGCTCCCCTGAACTTTTAAAGAACACAATGATTCAAGTAAGACGTTTACCTATACATTTTTAGAATGGCGGATGCAGAATAATTTTGGTCAATAAAAAAGCAGGAAAAGCTGTAATAAATATTGAAGGCTTGTTGTTTCTAAAGACCTGGTAATTATCAGATAGCCTCCTTTAGTGGAGCATATTTCTGGGATAATGTCTTAATAAAATATGCAGGCTCAATATTGATATGTCAAATAATGTAACAGGAATAGTCCAAGTTTTCCATTTCACTTAAATTCTGTATATTCATTGAAGAAGTCAGGAGCAAAATGAAATGTAATGATAGAGTAGGGCCACTAACAAGCCAAGTATTACATACCTCCAAACCATACTTAATATCCCAAAATATGTCATTTAAAAATAGCAAATTCGTTTTTTTACAGTATATCTTAAACACTTATTCTGTTTGTAGCCACGGAGTATAGGTGTTTGATATTAATTGCCTTCAGAGTTTGAGAACAGGTAGAACTGTGGTCAACAGTTCCAGAGTGATTCTGCACTCAGTATTAAAACAAGGTTATGTAGTGCCCTGGAATGTAGAGATGAGACTGTGCCAGCAATGTGAGCTAAGTGAGGTAGAAGATGAAACACATTTCCCGCTGCGCTGCACAAAATACTCTGAAGTGAGGAGTGCCAACTTGGAGAAACTCCGCTGTTATCCAGAACTGTAATATAAAAGAGAACCCAAAAATAGCGACCCTTCTAGGAGAAGATGAAACCACCGGAGAACTGGCTGCACACTATATCAGCACCAGTCACAGGCTGAGACGCCCACAAACCCCCACATCCCTGTGTGTAACTGTTACCCATGTATTGTGTAAACTTTATACCCTAACCCCTGTTATTCATGCTTTGGTAATACTGAAATGTTGTTCTGTTATGCCAATAAAGCTGATTTGATTTGAATACAGACAAAAAGTGATGGGGTGAGAACATTCATGCTGTATCTCAAAGCCTAAAAGCAGCAGATGATCTTGCAATAGAATGTGTGACCAATAGTCTTCCATTGACTATATCCCATAAGTATGTCGGATTACAGATTGATAAAAAATAAAGCACACAGAAGCCTCTCTTTCTCAGTTCAAAGGTTTACTTTTTATTTTCAATCACATACATATAGTTTTATTCATACACAGTAATTTTAAAATATCGCGTGCCTTTTTGATTTGTTTTGTGTTCGCTTTTTTTTATTACAATAAAATAAAAATCAGGATGAGAGTTGTGTGTGCTGTAACTCGATATCTGAAATCACTATATTTCATTTATTTTGCCTTTTAAAAGTCTGTCAACTGGGATGAAAAGAAAAAGTGTCCTAGGTACAAAGCAATGCTGGAGAGGAAGCGGCACGGGTCTAAGTCTCCCACCAGAACAATATGATTCACAAACAGTACAAAATAAAGACCATTTGCTATTATTATTATTATTATTATTATCATCACAAAGATCATTACATCTAATCTTAGCAGTCGGACATTTCCCCAATCCTCCACCTATTCTTCCTCCACAAATGTATGACTGGCTTGGGGCTTTGGAAAATACAGTATAGACATTGGTTCATTTCAGCAGCCGTTGTAAGAGGATATGTAGAGAATTAGGAGAATATCTCGGTGGTGTAGACAGTCTATGCATAACAGTAAATTTGACACAGTGCTCAGGGTAACTGAAGGTAAGAGGTTACGGGAACAAGTAATCTGTAGTTTATCATTGGGTTTAAAGACATCTACAATACAAAATTCCTGATGACACTGATCTTTCTCCCGAACCTGTAACCCAGCTTTGTGTGGATCAATGTCTACCTGATCATCTAATCAAAATACAAAGCATACAAAACAAGGTAAGGTTTTCTAGTAAATTATATTTTGGTGCATTATTGGGTATATATGTAGCAAATACATTGAAAATACAAATAAAGAATGCATCTTTGTATGAATTGTTGAAACTCTAGAGTTCAAACATCATTTTTACATATAGCTAATTGAACTAGGTTTCTCCTCATTAATATTTTGAAAACAATGTGACTTTTTTTTTTAGACTTTCCCTCCTTTCAGAATAATAATTGTCAGAGATTAATTGGATATGCATTAGGAGGGTGCAATTTTTTCCAGGACACAGAGCACATGTTTTCTGTTGTGTCACTTTGCACCAGCAACATTCGTGTCAAGTTTGTTACGCTTCTTTCTTACATTTGGTGCAGATCTCTTAGGCGCTAAGATTAATTTCACCTTTCAATTCAGCGGATTTATTTGACGCAACGAGAGAAGAAAACTGCACCAGTTATAGATGCAAATGTTGATACATCTCATTATAACATTGCACTATCTCCTCCCTTAACTCCTCCTGTAACCTCTCCCTCGAATGCTCACTGCAACAAACGGAGCAAAATTGGAAAGCACCTTCATAAACAGAATTAAATTGCTGTAATTTGCACCTGCATGTGGAGTAATGCACACATTTGGGACACTTGATAACCCCCTCTGCCCCCCCCCCCCCCAAAGTGTTCTTGAGACTAGTTTCCATTATATTCCCTTCTGGCATCTTTTGTAAATTAGCACCAGAAAAAAAAGACAACAACTGTAGCATGATAATGCAGTGGATTGAGCACTTTGTATATTTATTGAGGTTATCCATTTTATCCACATCGCCTACCATCTTATACTGTATACCAATAACTTATATCCAAAAAGATTATTTATTGTCTGTAGCATTAGTAACAGATCTAAAACATTTACATCCGGTATGCAGCAATGGGCCAATTTTAAAATAAAATCTTATAATATTTTTGATTGACCACGTGTTGTGCTGGATGAACATGAAAAGTACTCCCTATGTCCCATGTTCCATACCCATAAACATCGTCTAATACAGAACTATTCTGCCGTTACACTCAATTATTATTGAAATAATATAACCTGGGCCTAAAAAGTAAAGCTGCAGGAGAACAAAGAGGTGGAGGAATGTGAACGAAAACAAGGAACGATATTTTCTATGAAATAATTATCACTCAGTAGGAATTATACAAGACCCACCAAATGATGTTAGACCCAAACCTGCTACCTTCTAGGGCTAGTTACTGCATGTATAGCATGGTTGCTGTACAGTATATTTCTAGACCTCTCTATTCACATTGGAATTTGGACGTTTTCATTGCTTGGATTATTGGCAATCCCTTCAATCGTACAACAACACAACACGGATAAGTTAAAATAATTGGTGGGTTCTCGACTGGACCCATTGGCTCTCAGACGAGCCAGCTACACATTGCTTTCCAATGTCCATGAACAAGGTATGAAATCCATCAAGACACTTGCAAAAAAAGAGGGATGTAGCATATGAGAATTAAGAGCTGACGTCGGTAAACACAAAAAAAAGATTGCCATTTTCTTCTTGGGGTTTGAGAAACAGGTGAACTTGCTGATTATTAACCTTTGAAACTTGATTATCACCGTCTGCCTAATTCATTATGCTGGCAACAAACGAAAAGTAAAACTGGGTTACAGAACAGGAAGAACTTGTCATTGTTACATGCCCATTATTTAAGCTTTGCAAATCAAAGGCCGAAGATGAAACACAAATGTGTCAAATGTAAGATTTTGAGTTGTATCACTTGAAAATGCAATGCTACACATACTACGGCAGTCACGTTTAATCCAGATCACCAGCAGGCAGAAGCTCTAAATGTCTCTTATTGAGAGTCTGGGTGATAGAATAAGGTCTGCAGCAATTCCCGGTTCAGTTATCACAAAACAATAAATACCAATGGTCAAGATGACATGACCAGAAGCAATACAAACAATTACGTTCAAGGTACTCCACTTCTTTAAGGGGCTAGTTCATAAAGTACAACCTATATAAAGGTACAGCACAACCATAAGCAGTAAGATTGCCATTTGAGAGATGCAGTTAGCAGTGGTTCATGAAATAGAATTGGGGTGGGTGGGGTCACTAATAAGCTGTAGCAGATTTTGCTGAGAGCATAGATGTTTTAATGATGAAAGCAAGTTGTGTCAGTGTGCCCTGGCTCTGTATGATGGAGTTCTCATAAGGCTTAAGAATAAATTCCACTAATTAATACAGCGTTGAAAGCAAAGAAGGTATGTTCGTGGTCACTATCTGTACATGTATAAAGCTGCAATTTGGGAGATTCACTCCCCATTTGAAACGCTGGTATGAAAATTGGTATACTGTATTTATGGGAAAGTGCTGATTTTTTTAAAATCAGACTCCATTAAACTCTGAGGTTCCTTATTTAAAAATCAAGGAGGACTCCAAATCAGTTAGACTCACAGAAAATCAGTGAGAGTTGGTCAGTTGTGGTGATTGGAAAAACTTCCAACGGGCTAAAACATGTATAGGGAACATTGAATCAAACAACAGTATCCTTTTAATAACCACCGGCCCCCTCTGTCCACTTTAAATAATGGGTGAAAAAGCAATGCAGTGCAATTAATCAGCAAAACAAAAATGTAAACATAATTAGTTGAGTCTACATTAACTAGAGGTGCAAAGGGAGAATCTGAAATAATTTCCCAGTTATTAGATCTCATTTTGGCTTAATCCATGGAACTGATTCAACTCACCCTATACAATCAAATTAGCTATGTTTGTTTTTGCTGTATTGAACTTAAATTATCTGCTTTGAAAATTACAGTACATGTCATTGTTAATAAACTTTTAAAAATCCCATCATACAGAATTACAGGTAGATTCAACTTGAGCCTTTTGACTTATGGCTGATATGGTAAGGTGAACAGTCTGCTATTGATGTTTTGAAAGATTGTGATGCTATTTAGATTATATACTGTATACTGGCCATAAATCCCAAGTGCTATATATTATAAATAACACAGAATTCTACACATACATTAATAGCTGCAAGATAGCCCTTCTGCAGAATAGGACCAATCAATGAAATAAAGACAAGACAACCATATTAAGACACAGCAATTTGACTTGTCAGACTAAAAACATAAGTTAATTAAGTGTTGCGCCTACATTTTTAATTCTTGATTTTCCCATACTGAAAATAGGACGCTTGCCTAAAATAATTTTAACTTGCTGGTAAATCGGAGAATGGCAAAGTTATCATTACTGCATTAATTAGTCTGTGATTCCAGCAACAAAGATGTTACGACATGAGCCATGTCTTCTTAACACTTCTGCTGCAGTTAGGTTACGCCACCTCAATCCTGTGTTCACTGGAATGGCAGATAAGGTGGGATCGGGGTGCAAGTATAGTGAATCTTTAGTGTCTAAAGCCAAAGGTTTGGGAGTTATTCCAGTCCTTAGTTCTTCTCCAAATTGTTTATTTGTCTGATCTGAAAGTTCTTCAAAGTTCCTTATGAACTTTCACGTCTGTTCTAAAAATGTAGTCCCTGATTTATTACACAGCACCGACAAGTACCAAACCATTATTTATAATGGCAATTAAGGCTTAGCACCTTTTAGTCAATCTGAGCCTCATTCTCCTACAGTGTATACACTAAAATAATGTTAACTGTCAGAAGAGACATTGAATGCAAGTGTTTGAAACTACAAATCCTCAATTACTGATGAAGCCTTTATGATCTTGAAAATTCACATGTATAGAAACCTCTGAAAACCTTACCTTAATAAAAGGCTATGCAATCATAAAAAAAATCTACATTTGTTTAGAATTTTTAAGGCTACTAAATTCGTACATACAAGTCTCTTCTGAGAAGGACTAGAAAGTACCAATGCAGCTCTTTTTTGACCACAATGTGTTAGAAAATCAGCTTGACCTTTTACTTTCACCTGACTACCTCAATGCATTAGTTGACCTTTCCAGGAACAATACTTTGATAACAAAATTAGTAAAGGGCTCTAAAGCAACTGTCTGTTGTTTTCTAGGTTTAATACTTTAACTCAGGCTGTTGAATTTCCTTTCTAAGTGCTGAATAAAGAACGCTACATTTTATATTGAAAGAGATATATATATATATATATATATATATATATATATATATATGTATATATATATATATATATATATATATATATATATATATATATATTAAAGGGAAGAGTGTATAAAAAAAATAACAGCATTGAGAATCTAAATAGGTTACTTGTATCTTTTCTGTCTGTAACAAAGGTGCACATCAACACATTTTTAAAGGTGCAAGATAAATTGTTTTTTTTTTATTGGCAATTGTCTTAATGGGATGGCTGGTACCAGGTATGCAACATTATATAATAAGTAAAAAAGCTATTTTGTTAAACTTACATACTCTTACAAGCTGAATATTCTCCCCAGGAGCAACAGTAGTGACAAAATCTAAATAATGAATAATAACAAAAAATAAATAAAAAATACAAGAAAAGGTAAAGCCTTATAACAGTGCCTTTGTGGCAGCATTGACTATAAGGCCTTCTTCTTTGGTAGCTGTTAGCCACAATCTCATACATCAAAAGTAAGCACAAACAAAAATAGAGGTCTATGTATCAAGGATATTTTGGCACAAAATCAGGCCATTTTCACCCTGCACCAATGTATCAAATACATTTACTCCAATCTTGCCTGTCTGCCCCAGCTTGTGCCTTGGTGAGTGTCTGTAGGAGGAGTTGGGGAGGAGTTACATGGTGTACAGGTTATAATGAGAGGTATCACATTCTGCGTCTCTTTGCGCCATACTTTTTGCCTTTTTATGTGTGTGTCCCCAGCCAAATCCTCCACATGGGAAGTGGTGTAAGTCTAAACTTAGACATTCTTACATATGCCGCAACTCTGCTCCAAAAAACGGAGCAGCCTATCTAAACACATTTTTCTTTTTATGTTGATGCAAAGACCCCAAAGATACATTCTTAATCAGGGCAGCGTTACCCATGCATTTTAAAATAGTAGGCACATATATAGAAATACTTAATATTACTTAAGTATTAGTGGATGAGACCCTGGTGAGAAGGCTTTATGGAAATAGGGTAGGATATAATATTGTTACATTTTTCAGTACATGTAGAACCTGTGGCAATGGTGGGAGACATTTATTGATGTATTTCAGCTGCAAAACTGGGACAAAAAGTGGTACGGAAAAATGCACCAGATTAAATCGAACAAATACATCCATCTAAAAGCAGAGACTGTGTTGTGCTTCACTTTCCCCCAAAACTTTGCAGATGGGAAACTTTAATAAATGATCTCCCATAAGTGGCTATGCATAAAGCTCCATTTTGCTCTAAACGTGAACCTGAGACACACATTTGTAACACATATCTCTCAGGGTCTAAGTATTTAATATGCTGTGATGTCCTCTTCTCCGTGTTAGCAAAGTTTTAAAGCCCTTCCAAATGAATGGAGATTAAATCTGTCCTAGGAAAGACGGCCTCACAATATATTGAATTTAGACCCAATGTATGCAGCTTTTGTGCTCCTCTCCTAGCCCCCCCCCCCCATTACTCCTTAAACCTAGGATAGGGGGTTTACAGAAAGTGCAACAAGAGGAGTTGAGGAGATAGTTACAGAGCGCACATAGTATAATCAAATGTATCTTATATTTTGGGAAGACCTTCACTTTCCCCCCATTCTCTGTGTAGTGGAAGCCTCCACATGTCTGAGTTAGTATAAATCTCAGCGTGTATTACATTTTATGCTGCAGCAGGAGAGAGAAAAATTACTGTACGACCAGTCACACTTTGCAGGAGTCAGACACATAGGGGGTTATTTATTGAATAGTACCGATTGGGGCTATATCACTCGGAAACTCCTATTGACTTAAAAGTTTCCATTCAATAGTGCCCTGATTGGTACTATTACAGTTTAATGAACAATCCCCATAGTCCACATAGATAGTGCTGTGTGTCTTTTACAACTGAACGGTTCAAACTACAGCACATACATCAATGGCCCCTCCAGCAGTTAAGGAGTTAAAGATAACCCACTTTTAGGGCCTTATGCAGAGAGCATCGTTATTTCGAAATTCGCCATTTTTTGTACAATTTCACGCAGAAACCGGCAGAAAATGGCGAGTTCCGAAAAACGCGCCATTTTGTTTTTTCAATTGCTAAAACTCGCCTCGCGGCTGGCGAGAACCTCCATCTCGCCATTTTTAAAACTCTCCGAATGCAGAGAGGTGCGAACGGCATAAAGCGGCTGTTCGCGCCAAAAAATGCCGCGATTCTCGCATTTTTGCCGCGCCAGGAAAAGATGGCGCTCGCCGCCTATAGTAAAGGGGAAAAAAAGGCGCGAATTTGTTTTTACACGTTTCTGAAGCGCGCATCTCGCCAATTTAAACTCGCCACACGCATCCATGTTAAACATAGCAGAATTCGCACTTTTCTGCATATGGAGAATAAAACTCTCCAAAAAAGCTACTTTTTATGAAATTCGCCAATTTTAAAATTCTATGCTCTCTGCATAAGGCCCTAAGAGTGATAATCCTCTTTCTAGGGCTTTCTACTTTCTTGCATGTGGCATGGGTTTCATAAAGAACTAAGCACAGGTGTGCAATAAGCCAGCCTGACTGACAGCACAGGTGTTTCAGCACCACACAGTCTACTGTAAGCCATGGATGTGCATTCCCTAACTTATTGTTGTACCTAACACACAGGATACTGGCAGAAAATCCATGTCTTACTGTACTGTAAGAATATCAAAAAAATCAATGTGTGATGCTATTTTTCTGAACATCTTCAGCTTAGATTTTAAAACACCAGATTAGGTTGTTATCAAGTATCTGCATTGCCAATCATTTTTCCTCATTATACCATTGCTTGATGATGGCCGCATAATGCAGGCTGAGCAATAACTTAATTTTTTTCCCTACACAAACCTATAATTAACACCAACAAATCAAAAAGGGCAATTTTAATTGTCGCAGTCACCTAAAATACTCTACCACTGTACTCTTATACTAGTATTATATTTCGATACATCACGGGCTTACTTAGAGACTGATTGGGGAGGTGGAAATGTATACAAGTGAGAAGTCCTATTGGATGAGAAGGGACCACACACTGGATTTTCTCACATTATTGTAAAAGGATAGTTTTTCAACCGTGCACAAAGACTTAAGTGAGAATACACCACATGCGCCCTGTGATAGGGTGATATATTCAGTGCTGAACATGTGTGCATGGGATAAGAACAGTAATTGCCTGGGCTACGCTTTACCTCCCCTCCTTTTTATTGCCTTTGTAGACCCGCATTATTTATGCCAGCAAAATTGATACTGCCAAATATTGCTAGTGATGTCTCATGGCTTTACTCGTGATTGCTGCTCATTCCTTGTAGCAATAACCTGGTATGCTGAGCCCTATTTAATAAATGTTGCCTCGTTTTCTGTCTTCAGGAAACAGAACGTGGATAGTTATTGCTCTCATCTGTAATGCTGCACTAACAATCACAGGGCATACAGTGCTGTAGGATTGCAGGAACTATACATGATGAATTAAGCCAAATCGAAATGTTAAACATTTCTGCTTCCATATGAAACCGGTTGCTGACTGTGGTGTTGATGGCTAAACGTAACTGCGGTAAACCATTTATTGGCAGAAATCTATCAATGCAAAGAGAAGTTTGCTTTGGTGCAAGGTTTTATTTTGTCGCTCTCAGTTGCATCACGTGTAAAAGGCTGGTTAGTGACATGTCTTGCTGCCCATTTAATGCAGATTGTTCAGCAGCGGTTTGTGCCACTTCGGGGGTGGTTGATTTGGGGCCTAAAATAACAGTGAAACAAATGGAGCAACACAGATACTTGCTGTGTTATGTCTCAATAGAAAATAAATGCCAGGTAACTCGTGAAACACTCCCCCCGAATTGCCACATGGAGCAAAAATTGGAGCACGTTCCTTGATACTATGAAAGAAATAGACAGCAGATGAAAAGTCCTGTGTTTGTGGGACATTCACTAAGTTCCAAGTCAGTGGCAGCTAACTTGAAAACGAGCTCCCATATTCAAGTTAAATGAATCCTGGCCATTGTGTCAATTCTGCTCCAAAACTGCCCTGAGGCATCTCCCACGTTACTATTTCGCTCTGTTTTGCAAGTTGCACACAATGTTAGGAATCTGATCAATGCAATTTGAATGGAAAAATATTCCAGTGTTTGCCTTTGTAATTGATTCAACTGGGGAAAAAAAGGCAGGACTGTTGTTGTTTTTAGCAAAATTTTGGCTATTTATCACTATTTAATCTCCAGTTGCCAACAGTACATGCTTCTGCTACTTGGTGGTGCCAGTCTGTTGCTACAGTGTTAAACATCATTGATAGGAGCCCAAAACCTTACAAAAAAGGTATACACCTTGTAGGTTGTGACACCCTTTTGTGGTCCAATAAGCAAGTTCTTCATGAATGATACATAGTGTACAGGGCTCAAAGGTCCCTTCTTCAAATACTGTGAGGTTTTGAAAGCTCTGTACACTATCATTTCATCTAGGTGCCTTACAATGCATTACTTACAACCTATAACAAATCCGCACCTTTTATGGACTCATTTGGCTGTGAGAATTTACAAGAAAGTACTCTAGGTACAAACCTTCGAGTCAGTTTCTTAAATGTCCCTCAAGCAATGAAAGCCATTGAAGTAAAAAAAAAAAAAGTATTTCTGAGTCTCCCTTCTCCACCTCATTATTAATAAAGTGGGGGAGCATAAAAAGCATCCTTGTTTTATCATCCACCTATTATAATGCATAAACTAAGCTTCCCTCCCAAAAAAGTCCTTGCACAAGATTTATTAAATGTAACAATACCATCACTTCCAAATAGATGTTTGCATTGGGGGGATATCCATTCAACGGTGATAGTGCCGATCAGGGTGCTATCACGCAGAAACTCCAATTGAAGACATCATTTTAACGAATAACCTGATGAATCTTTTGGTTGTGAAACACTGTTCTCTCCCCCTCAGGTACAATTCAACAAAAAGTATGAATATGAAAAATTAATGGACAGAGGCACTGCATTATTCCGAGCTATTTTATAACATAATAAAACAACAAAGGAATGAATTCATTTAGGACTATTTGTGCTGTATCTTTTCAAGGTGATATATTTTCAGGAGGATGGGTAACAGCTATCTTGCGGAAAAATCAATGGCATTCAAATGCACTGAGAACACCAGTCTGATTAATGGTTTACTTCACATTAGACTTAACAACAACAAAATCATACTAAACCACCCTAAAATGTATTATTACGCGTAGTGAGGTTTTCTTCTCTCTCATTATCTCTGATTATAGCACTTTGGGAAATCAAACTGTGACTTATGCTGAGAAATATTTGTTGGGAGGATTTTTGCATTGAGCAACATTAAATGATTTAAAAAAAGATATATATATATATATATATATATATATAGCATATTTCGTATCTCTGTTCCATAGGAAATCACTAGGAGGCAGGATCACTCACTAGCATGCTCTTACAAGTGCTCTTTCCCTAGATGACACTTTTATTTTTGCTGGAATGTATTAATATGAATGTATTGTCATGTAGCCCAAAGTATTACCACTGTAGCTGACTCAGGACTGCCTGACACAAATAATTACACCATGCCAGATGTACAGTATTCGTAATTCAGCAACCTTTTAGTATGGTGCCTCATTCTTTGACCTTATACCATGATTTGTATATGGCTTGCACATTATTTCTTGGATTGTCTCCATTTTTCTGCACACACTGTACCTACAGTAATGTGCTGACGTGACATTGTAGACTAATATTGATTGGTTAGTATTACACCCAGGTATTTAGGTTTAAGTACATGGGCATTGTCTTCGTCACATGTTTGTGTTACATTGCCACGTACGGTGTATGGACACGGAAGAAAGAGGTATAGGAGCTATTCAGATGTGCTACAGGATACTTTAGAAAAACTGGCTCCAGAAAAGCTTCACTGCCATTGTTAAGCTGTTGTCTAGAGATGTAGGAATGTCTTCAAAGTTGCCTTGTGGACATTTTTGTGGTTTCCTCTTAAATTTGGTGCATACAGAAATTTACCACTTTTCAACAACATGGAGCAAAAATGGCAATATACAAAGAGCACTAACAAAAAAAAAAGATCAGAGGCAGATGTTGGCATCTGGAGGGAGATGGGTGGGTGGGGAGGAGGGCGTAATTGTTAATTTATGCTATAAATATCTGTTATTTTTAAAGTCATTAAATGGACTCTGACTTCACCTTTTGACGTTATTAGTTCCATTGATGTGCTTGGCTTCTGTTATTTTAATATACAAAGGGCCACATGACATTACATATTGACTTTTTAACTCTTGCCAATGTTTTTTTTTTTGTTGTTGTTGCAAATCTTGCCACTTAGTGGGGAGTAAAAACAGCAAATGTTGATTAGTTTGTGGGACTGGCTTTAGACAGTTCAATGATGGTCTACAAAAGAGGTGTGAAAGGACCAACAAAATCTCAATATACCTACTTGACACACTCAAAAAGACGGGTCCTGTTAACATTCTGGCTAATCAGTGATTTTGCTTATATCACTTGACCAGCATATTTCATTAGCTCTGCTGAATAGGGTTTATTTGTAGGTGTCTTTAGATGCCCAGAAAACTCAGAACATAATAAAAAGTGTCAGAACACTGGAAAGTTTAACATCTCCCAACTGCCATACCTGAGGAATTAAACACACAACTCAGTAAAAATATCAAACATAACTAGACAATGATGCATGACATCCCTGATGGGCAGCATGCAGTCTGTAATAGGAGAACGTTTCTCTGTGTTTCTAGTTCCAAGTGACAGCCCATCAAAACCAGCTAGCAAAGCAATGTGATTCTTTTCTCACAAGCCCTTTCCACCTGCATTTTATTTCAATAAAATGGCTAATATTATATCATTAAAAAAAACAGAAGTATTACCTGCTGCATGAGACAAGATACCTAACTCTTCAGTAGTAAAAATGCTTAGAAGCTGCATAATGTGTCACTGACATATTTAGCACTGAAGGGGTTAAGGGAGTATAACCTGTGTGAAGGCTAAAAAAATCTTGCTGGCTGAAATCACTCTAGCCTAGATCCACCAAAAGTTCACCTTTAGCACAGCTTTACTGTACATCCATCCATATGAATAGGAGCTGAGGTGTGCTAATACTTAGCACCCTTTTGTGCATCTGGTACTTAATCCCCACAATGCCTTTCTTCTATGACCGCAATATCAGCTATGTAACTGTACCAAGCCCTGACCAGGACAAATTAAAATATACAATTGTACACAGGTCTGCTTCATTTCAACTGCTAGTTTAAATCAGCACATCTGATCTGAAATAAAAAATATTGTGCATGTAAAAAAATAAATAGCTATTAGGACGGATGTTGCTGTTTGGGTTACTTTAACGTTTTTCGCGATCTGCATAATTCTGGCTACTTTATTGTCATGCGTCTGCTAGAGATGCTTCCTGAACATAGACAGCTTCTTGTTTCTTAATACAAAGTTTCCTTTTCACAAATTGACAAATGTATGAACTTAACAGTTTACATACTAGCGTTATATTACAGCGGTATTCATGTAGCTAACACAAAACAGGCCCTTTATTACTCTATATACTGCTCTATGTAGTACCTACTGTACAGTTCTGTTTCCTGTAATAATATACATATAGGCTTGCATGTATACATCTAATGTACATGTGTGTGTATATCTACATCCATCTATTTAGTCAGACGGAAGGGTTCATGGACAGATAATTGTACATAAACATGTCTGATAGGAAAATACATACAGTACACGCATACGCACACACACACGCACACGCACACACACACACGCGTGAACAGCTACTGCACACCTTTGTCATGTAAAAATGGGAAAGATGGTTTCAGTTTGCTGGTTTTGCAGCCATTAGTTTTACAATGTAACGCAAAGAGTCGCGAAATAACCTTGTTTTTTTTGTTTTTCTTGCAGTAAGCGTAGTCAGAAGAAGACCAAAAGCAGAGCAACTAGAAGTTAAATATACATTTCAGCTTAGCTGCATGACATAACTCGGTAGGAGAAGCAGGCTGGAAGGGAATTTTTTTTTTTTTAGCTTTCTACTTCCTTTCTCTTCCTTGCAAATATATAGCTATATTTATATTTGATTCTTTCCCCATCACATCAACTTCTGAAGAAGGTAGGGTTTCGCAGGCAGGCGGCTAGTCACCTGCAACAACCGAGGGGTCCTGCAGAAGCTTCCAGACTGCTGTCGGTGTCGGATGCCAGTGTTTGGTCGGTGGACATGGAGGAGATATCGTTGACAGACGAGGATGGAGGGAGAGACTCGCTGCTGTTCACTGCTGCACCTGTGCTGAGAAAATGAACGGAAAAGCGATTGAACCTTAGTAATTCACTGGAAATTGAGTCATTGGAGCAATATTAATAATACTCAGAACAGCAAGGCGAAGAGTCCCAGTAATAATATCCCTGTGCATTTCGCCATAGCTATCGCCATGCTAGTCAATTCACCCCATTTATCAGGGAAGCTCATTATTACTTCACAGATATCAAGAACATGGGACATTAAAGCAGCAGTCCCCACTGTTTTGCAATTTTTTTTTTAAATGTATCTCAACCAGGATGTCCCCCAGAAGTGATCTGCAGACCCCGAACCCCATGAGATATTAGTCTGGGTTTTTTTGTGCTGGTGAAAGACACAATAAAAACTACAAATGGTGAAACAGGGTCAACAATAGAACTGGTCACAGCGGCCACTTTGTTAATATTGTTTCCCGTTGGGGCAATAATTTCTATCTTTAGAACCAGGGGCTCCCTAGATTTTGGAGGATTGTGAATAACCTACAAGGGACCCCACAGTACAGGTAATGTAAAAAAAAAAAAAAATACCCCTTCACAAAAAAAGAAGCAACAGGGACTGCTTCTTTAAATAGGAAGTGGGTAATTGAATAGTAATGAAACCATTAATGGAACATATAAATTGGCACCTTTTAAGCTATTCCAGTGTTCACTGTCGTGCATCCGTACAGCTATTAAAAAGGGAACCATTTAACACCTCTAGCCATAAATCTCATCCACACACGGGGGAGGGATGAGCACAGATAACATTCCAAGAGACGCTGTTTTTAAGTATACCCTTTGCTTCATTCATTGTAACATCGCCGGAAGAAGAGATCAGTGCATCTCGAAAGCTCGCACAAATAAAAGCATTTCGTTAGCCACAGAACGGTATCATCTATTTATTTTTTGATTATTGAAGCTCGGCTAACACGGTACTGATACCTCTACATCAAGCATGTCAAACTCAAAGGCCAACAAGGGCCAAATAAACAAGGTTTAAGTTTAGGTGGGCCGAAAAAAACAAAAACTTCAATTTTCATAGAAACGTAGGTTTATTTCGAAAAGTACAGTATAAAAAAAAAAAGAACAAGAACAACGATAAAATTAATGTTTTCTTCCTGACACTTGGCATCTCTGACTTTCTCTCCCTCTGACTCCCTCTCCCTCTGACTCCCTCTCCCTCTGACTCCCTCTCCCTTCCTCTGACTCTCTCTCCCTCCCTCTGACTCTCTCTCCCTCCCTCTGACTCTCTCTCCTTCCCTCTGACTCTCTCTCCCTCTGACTCCCTCTCCCTCCCTCTGACTCTCTCTCCCTCTGACTCCCTCTCCCTCTGACTCCCTCTCCCTCTGACTCCCTCTCCCTCTGACTCCCTCTCCCTCTGACTCCCTCTCCCTCCCTCTGACTCTCTCTCTCTCTCTCCCTCCCTCTGACTCTCTCTCTCTCTCTCCCTCCCTCTGACTCTCTCTCCATCCCTCTGACTCGCTCTCTCCCTCCCTCTGACTCTCTCTCTCCATCCCTCTGACTCTCTCTCTCTCTCTCTCTCTCTTTCTCTCTCTCTCTCTCTCTCTCTCTCTCTCTCTCTCTCTCTCTCTCTCTCTCTCCCTCCCTCTGACTCTCTGACTCTCTCCCTCCCTCTGACTGTCTCCCTCCCTCTGACTCTCTGACTGACTCTCCCTCCCTCTGACTAGACACTCTCTCTCTCCCTCTGACTCTCTCTCTCTCTCTCTCTCTCTCTCTCTCCCTCTGACTCTCTCTCTCTCCCTCTGACTCTCTCTCTCTCCCTCTGACTCTCTCTCTCTCCCTCTGACTCTCTGACTCGCTCCCTCCCTCCCTCTGACTCTCACCCTTCCTCTGACTCTCTGACTGACTCTCACCCTTCCTCTGACTCTCTGACTGACTCTCCCTCCCTCTGACTCTCTGACTGACTCTCCCTCCCTCCCTCTGACTAGACACTCTCTCTCTCTATATATATAGATATACAAACACACACACACACACACACAGATATATATATATACACACACACACACACACACACACACACAGATATACACACACACACACACACACACACACACAGATATACACACACAGATATACACACACACACACACACACACAAAGATATACACACACACACACAAATATACACAAACACACAAATATACACACAGATATACACACATATACACACACACACACACATATACACACACACAGATATACACACACACACACACACACACACACAGATATACACACACACACACACACACACACACACACACAGATATACACACACAGAGATATACACACACAGATATACACACACAGATATACACACACACACACAGATATACACACACACACACAGATACACACACACACACAGATACACACACAGGAGAGCAGTGGAGAGCAGAGGCAGCGACGGATGTGAGTGACTGGGGGGAGAGGGAGGGGGAGGAGGAAAGGCATGCGATCCGTGCAGGACAGACAAATGTACAACTAACTCTCCCCCCCAGCACCCCTCCTACCTTCTATTATCACCCGGGGCAGAAGGGGACGGGACACCGCGCAGCCACAGGAGCCAGGAGCGGGAAGGCAGACACACACACTCACCGTGTGCTCTGCACAAAGCGGAAGCCCCGTCCCCGGCTTCCTCTCTTCCTGCAGCCAATCCCCTGCGGCCCGGCCGGCATTCTAAGCCGCGCCCCCCGCATCATCATTCATCCAATCCCCTGCGGCCCGGCCGGCATAAAGGAAGGATGGTGGGGAGGGATAATCGCGGCGCCACTCTAGGCAAGCCACGGCGCACCAGGGCACCGTGGCGCACATATTGGGAACCACTGGGCTGGGCTGCAAATATGTTCGTTGTGGGCCGCATGCGGCCCATGGGCCGCGAGTTTGACATGCTTGCTCAACATGTATATATATATATATATATATATATATATATATATATATATATATATATAAAATGGATACTTGGGAACCTTATAACCCTTTAACAAAGGATCGCCACAGTAATATTACAGAAAATCAACATAACATTACACATAAACGCTGCACAGTGTATGTCAGTGTCAGTGAGACTATCTTGACCTATGTGATGGTGCCGGCACACCGTTGGAGCTCTTTAATACAACAAAGTGCAGCAGGCCTGTGCTTCGCAAAATACTTTGATACCACTTTAACTGCAACCACTGGAGGTCCCCTCCAATGGTTCTCCGGGCAGCATCCCAGCGATGTTCTGCTGGGCCTATCTGCACACTTTGCTGCTTTCCCTCCAGTCAATGTCCACTGGCTCTGGGGCACACTCGATCGAGCCTGAAGTCATCCAGGCTTGTGCAGATCTAACTCAACATGCCGTGCCATCCCCTCTTAAAGGCTCCGGTGTGCTCAGTCCCATCTCTTCCACAGCCTTAGTCACTGGCTGATCCTATGTCCATCATAAGTCACATGTCCATGGTACACTGGAGAGGAACCTGACAGGGGGCAGTGGGAGTGTGTTGCTTCAATCACACAGGGGGTTACATCCATCTTGCTTGTCAAACAGGACCTTGCTCTCCTTAGGCCTTACTACGGACCTTATTCTATATATGTTGAAGCGGCCGTACAGGGTGTCTTTGGCCGACAATCTCAGTTAAGGTCTATTGGGATTTTTGACCAAAACGTATATGGGCGTATATAGAATTACCCCCTATGCCTGCTAAAAATACTGCTGAATTGTTCATGACTATCCAAAAGCTCTCTTACATATTTAATTGAACCGCACATATACTCAGATTGAAGTAATTGATACTTTATATTATGTCAACATAGAACACAACAAAACCCTCAGCTTGACAATGCAAAGAACAGCATTTCATTTCTTGCAAGTGTGAATGGAAAGTAGTTCCCTTTTTCCTATGTTTAAGCTTTTGTCGAGTGCACTTATGCTTGTATTGTATCCTCATTCTACAGTATTTACATGGTATGCATGTTTATCCTGGAATGCTCTAATTACGTTGTTAACATTTGAATTAATAAATAACAATAGTAAAGTCTTGGTTATTGAACGATGTATTTTTTAAGTGGCGCTGCTATGCGTGAATGAAGCCGATAAACAAGTTTGGCAGGCTTTTCAGGACCCACTATGCAAAATGTTATCTTTACAAAGCTTTATGTTCTCCTGTTTTTCATTTAATAACACTGAATTAATTTTCTTGCTTCTGAAACTTTCCCTCCTGCGCTATCTGCCGCAGACTTACATTATCTCTACATTTATATAAACCGTCTCCTTTGTTCTTCAACTCACAGACACTGTTTGTAATAGCTGACTCAAAACCGCAGTGGAAATTATCTTTGTAATCAGTAGTTTTATTTCTGACTATACATCTTCCCAAAAGAGCCATTAGAGGCGAGCAGTGAGAGAAATAAATCATGAAAAAAGTGCGACATGTGGTGCTATTCAACTATGATAGTGCTGTTCGGGGCACTATTTCACGCATACTCCCATTGACTTCAATCGCCACTATCCCAGTTTAATGAATAACCCTGTAAGTGTTTTGCCAGTCATTTTATAGTCACCATTCATGCAGGGAATGTTGGGATGTCCTCTAGTAAGGTACTGTAGCCTCAAAGCCTATACAAAATTGTAGTGAACATAGTGATTAACCACATCCTGCATTTTTGCATCCTGAAAGTCTTGAGGGTTAATCATTAAACTGTGATAATTGTGGTCCCTAAACTACAGTAATAGTCCTCATATTATGGTGTTAAATTACCAGTTTGAAAAAAAAAACCAAAAGCATAAAGAAATGAAACACCGTATTAATACATTGCAAGATATACCATGTACTTGAGTTTACGGACTCATTGTTTGTGGCTCATCTTATTTGTGTAAGAAATTAAGCAAGTGGGAGGAATTTCATTACTGGCACTACATGAATATACAGTATACATGAGAGAGGATCAGGCAACAAAGATCAAGTATTCAGGATAATAGCCAAAATGTATCTAGGCCTATGGGTTCTATTGTTCACCTAGATGAGTCCTGTACTTACTAGATAGCTGTGATATTGATGCAAAGGAGTGCATTTGTTTTGACATGGGCATTGTTTAGTGGAGAGTTTGGCAAGATGTCTTGCAAGATTATGTTTTTCTATTCATTTGAATGCAATATGCCCACTCCCCACCCCCTCGCAAAACACATTAGTTACTTATTACTCCTTTTAAATATTCAGCCAAACATTTTCTAAATTCTCAGCCGAGCAGTGAAATTGTACATTGAACACAAGGGAAATGTTCCATCCTTCATATATTAAAATATGAACTCCCAGAGAAATCAGTGTTAAACATGAAAGAACATTAGTAACATTTTAAAATGAATATGAAATGCTAGCCAGTAGAAAATAATTTGTTAACTGAAATAAATGGTTGGCTTCAACATAATATTTGCCTGATAAGGGGACCTATGTCATTCAGGTATCCAAAAGCAAAAATTAGCTTGTACATGCTATAGCTAATACAGCTTTATTTGTACTGACTATATACATTGAAAACAATTTGTGTTATTAATGACCAGAGACAAAATCCTCCACCAGTGGGGGTCTCCCAACAGATACTGTAGCACTGACTTGCACTGACTATATTTGCCCAAATTAAACTCTCTGTTATAGCGCTACTGTATCTGACAGATGGAAGGATGCATCTTTTTTTCCTATTGATGGGTGCAGTTCTCCCGGCTTGAACATTTTGTTTACCGTGTTACAAAGTCAACACCCAGAATGCAATGATCCGATGTGTACTGTATATTGGACAACCGAATAAAGCATTGCATTGCAACTTTATATATTTCCCTTCCTGCATACTTCTGTTTAGAGACTCTAAAAATAGCCATCATTCAGTTTTTTAAAGTTGCTTTGTAATCCATGCTTATTGGCATGACTATAGAATCACTGCAACATTTTATTCTATTTCTTTACATTAAAGTAATACTAGTTAACTATCCCCAAATAGAAATAGTATGTATAGTCTAATCTGCGATGTATGCTCTTGTGCCTTTCACACATACTGTAGGGCTTAGAATAGCAAAGCTTGAAAAAACATAGCTTGAACGATAAAAAATCAAACATGGTAGAGAACAAAGTGGCTTGGCTGTGCGAATTCAGTTTATTGCAGTTAAAATACTCTTTTATAAAAGATGTCCAGTTTATGTCTACAGTGTCCGATATATGCGATGGTCTTTTCATTTCAATCACTCTACTCACTTGGTGAATTAGAGCAGCAGTAAGACCTATCAGGGGGACTGAGCCGCTGATTGAGCCACCTGTACTGAAGCAGGGAGATCGTTAAACCTGACCTGTTTGGGGGTCTTGAGTACCAGAGTTGAGCATGACTGCTATATTGCTATTCTTTAATCTAAATCATATTATCATGCTGCAAAAATATGTTTTTCAAAGCTCTGCTTGCTGCGCTGAGAAGAGTAACATGTTCTGTATGGCTTACAGTACATCAAAACATTTGATAGGAACATAAAACAGGGATTTCGTAAAACTTGAATTTACCCTTTGCTATAATCTACTTGATATTCCTGTTCCTATTTTAAATAGCTAGATTTTAATTTTGATATTCTATGGCCTCTGTACCTAAATATATGTGTGCTGCAAAGTATACTTCTGTCTAATTTTGATTTGATTATGTTAAACATTTATAAAAAAAATAAGGCACTGAATTAAATTGGAGAACTTGCATCTATAAAAGTGTAATGAAGAATCTACTTTTCTCCAGATGCATAAAACGTCTAAATCAACACAATGGCAGAAAACTGATATGTACACGTGCATTCTAAATGGATGTTATTTGTTGTTAGATCTAACACCTTTAGTTGAATAACTACCTTAGTATGTGTGTACTACAGACAACATGGTGTAAAAGTTTCTTTAATCCTACACATTTGCAAGAAATTGTGTTTGTTTTCTAAGGATCTCAATAAATAAACCGCAATGTGTTACAAATGCTACCTGCAGATGATTTAAAGTACTTGTGTGCCAGAATTAGAAAGTCTCCTAGGCAGGATGATCCACTGTTCACAACCACAGTCTTAGGGCACTCCAAGAGTTCATCTACGTTTATCGAGCCATCTGGAAAATAGGTTATTAGCAGACAGCAGAACTGGATATTTGTGCTTAGGGATATAGCTTCTCTATTTTAATGCTGCATGTCTAGAAAAGGCTGCAACTTTAACAAAGTGATGGTTGATTCTGGAATGGGCATGTATGTTTTGGTGCATATTCTGGTTATGAGCTAATCTCCCATTTTACTCAATTTATATCTTCAATTTTTCTCCCTGATTTTCTTCATCTGAACAAAATGGTAAAACCACCCTCCCCTTCCCCACCCTCTCTCCTGCTTTATTGACATTGTCAAATAACTACAGAGAGAGGGATAAATAATTTGAATGACCAAATCCCAAGTCTGGTATTTAATGGCATTCTTAGAAGAACTCTTGAAATACTTAGACTTTGTGTGTAAATACCGAAGTGCCTTTTCACATAGTCTATCAGCCTTTTATTGATAGTGAGTATAAACATTGCAGTTATAGTTCTTGTTTTTAAGTACAATTAGGTCTAGCACTCTAGACAGCTTCATGGCCTCTGTTATGCCCTCTTCTTCTGAAACCTAATGTATATCCAGAACCTGAAACCACTTCCCACCCTGCTCCTCATTCAGTTCTGGTTTCTATTTAACCCAGTTAATTACAAGGAACCACACCACTCATACCAAATTCCAAACAAGGATAAAATGACCCGGTGCAAAAGGGAAATAATAGCAATTAATAAACACAGATAGAGTGACCAAATGACCACAGTAGTCCTTGTTTGATGCACTCACGGTCAAAAAATAATGGGGAGTATAAGATGTAAATATCCCCAATGAGTGGCCGAATAAACTCACTGATCCATATACCAAATAGGAGCAAAATCATTCTAACCAATAAAATAAAATAATAAACTTTAATAGTATTCAGATAACAATGCCGAAATAAGTGAGCATATAATACAAAGTGAAAACTAAAAATGGATTAAAAATCCCCAGAGCCGAGAAAACACGGTGTCGGAAGGTAAGACTAGTGTCCCCCAGACTCCTGGATTTCGAGTCCAAATATCCCCAATCCATTTCCCTTATAAATACAAGGTTCCCCAAAGTATATTCTATATTAAAGTGCACTTTATAATGTGTTTTACATTTACTATAAGGCTCTTTGCAGTCCACCAGTTCATGGTTCAAAGGGGAGATGTGATGTTGAGAGGTGTCGGGGTGCAAAGTGGATGGGGCAGGGTGGAGTACTGAGTCCAGAGAACAGAGACCCACTGCTGGGAGGACACTCTGGATTGCGAGACTCAGTGGAGCCTGCCCAGTAGGTGGCAATGGTTTTACTGAGGGAAGCAGCAGAATGTCGGCGCGTTTCCCATTGGTCAATTTATATGTCCCGCTCACGGGGCATCCCGAGCCGGTTTGACACGCCCCCTCATCTAAAATCAGCCAAAGTACGAGGCCTTGTTTCTATTGGCTGGCGGGGAGGAATTCCCACGCTCTGATTGGTCGCTCCTCCTTCCTCCATGCTGAACATAGCTCAGTGGAGGGTATGTAAGGAGAAGCCCCAGTCAGAGAACCAGATGAATTGGTGGCTTGAGTCGATGAAGCTAGGGCGGGCTTTTCAAAGTTGCTCTGTCCCAAATGACACAGCAACCAGCTTCGTTTTAAAGCTAGTAAACTCTGCCCTGCGAAGTCAGACGCGAGGACCAAGTTCTCATCTGAGAATGTAGGGGTCGCGGTCAGGGGTTCCTGTCGAAAACAGTTCCAGGAGTATCGGGACTAGGTCCCGGTCAGGAGTTTTTGTGGAGTTACGTAGCGCTTTACAGAAACATTTTGCAGGCACAGGTCCCTGCCCCGTGGAGCTTACAATCTATGTTTTTGGTGCCTGAGGCACAGGGAGATAAAGTGACTTGCCCAAGGTCACACGTTCCCTGTTTCAAACTCAGTGCTAGTCAGTGTCTTTACTTACTGAACCACTCCCTCTTCCACAGGTTTTATCATTTCTAGACAGGCAGCTTTAGACTATTTTAGACCTGGCTGAGTTCCTGATGCAGAAAAATGGAGAATTAATGGTGCACAGTAATGCAGATTTTGTTACCGCCTGTTATAATATGTCCTGTAATTTCTAACAAACTCTTCCCACTGGTACAATATTAGAGCAAAGTACCTTGATATTGTGATGCAAAGAGGAGCAAGATGGCAGTGCCTCTGACTGTATACGTTTAGCTTCACAATCTTCATGATACATAAAACTAATGAAATTATTACAGAATAAAAGATGCACATCTAAGTGAAATAAATTGCATTAATATGAAGTTTAAAGCACTTCCTGGCACCTTAATAAATGACCGCCTTAATTTCTAATGAAAAAGCTGTACAAATGCCAAGCCGCAAACATTCCACAAAAAACAATTGTGATAATGCACTGAACAAACTGCTGTAAAAGTGCATTTTAAATTGAATTTGTAGAACATGTTGAATAATTGTTCTCAGCAGCAAAATCAGTTTGAGAATAAACATAAAGATCAGTAGAACATGATTATTCATGGGAAACAAAAGGTTAATGGGACATCCACACAAACACTCTCTGTGGGCTCTTTAAAAATTCATTATGAAATCAAGAGAGCAATGTGTGAATTAGTATGCAAGCCCACCTCTAGAATAGGATTCTTATACACGAAGTTGGTTGCCATGAAGGGTTTCAGATATGTTATACACAGCAGGCAATCATCTTGAAGTTAAACATAAATGTACTTTGAAAAATACTTTGACTGAAGGGGGTTTTATGTTTGCACCGATATTTTGTTTCCTAGGGGAACGGTGCAATAACTTTTGGCCCTGCGCCCTCCTGCCTGCTCAGCCCCAGTGCTCACCCCCTCCCCCCTTACCTGGTATCCGGCAGAGGCCTCACGTGCTCCCGGCATTACATTTAAATGCTTTGGGGAAGAGCGCGTGACCTCTTCAACCACCGCAACCCCCAAGAAAATTCTCGTGCCCCACAGTTTGCGTACCCCTGTCCTAGGGTATTCTTGAGTCAGATGGAAATATAAAAGGGGACAAAAAGTACAGCTTTGCTACAGTAGCAACTTCAAGAGAGTGCTCATGTTTCAGATTTCCTCTGACAGTGCAGGGCTCTGGGGGCCTTGATCCTCCTAAGCTCAGCTTTTAACTTTTCATGGGGGGGGAAATAAAACAATGTACTTCATTTCCAATATGTCAAGAGCACCTGTACAAATGCGATATACGCAAGGTTGTGTGGTCGTGCAGTTGCACAAACATCCGGTAGTATTAAATGAAAAAGTCCTTGGCAACAACCAGACTGAAAAATAATTCACTGTGCAGTGGATCTTCACTCATTAGAATAATAAATTCTATGGCTGACAAGGACTTTTTTCTTTGTTCTACACACATTTCTGTACTGCAGAGCAACAGAGACTGCCACTATTGTCCATAGTAATATTTGTACTCATGACGTGGTTGATGTCTCATTGCACACAAATGAGTCTCTGGGCTCAACTGGGTTTAAAGCAGCAGTCCAAGCTGCCATTTTTTTTAAATGTTATTTTTTCCCCTTTAATATGTGCATCAATACAATCCACACAAAGATAAGTAATTAGCTAAGTTGCAGATCAATCCATTCTCCTGTGATCGATCGGCAAAGATTCGGCTTGGGGGTTGACTAAATCAGTGCAGCAGAAGAGGACCAAAGATGCAAAGTACTGTGGGGAAGATCATGTGACCAGGCAGTCACTAGATACTGAACAATTGGTGCACTGCTAGAGAGAGGGCAGGGCTCAGAAAGGGATGTGCCAGATCCTGATTCAGAAGAGGAAGGGGATGTGACTTTGTAAATGGTTGCTATAGAAACAAAAAATGCTTGTTACATTATAATACATTAGAAATGTAATTCAAATTTGTTGTTTTTTTAAATTCTACAAGTATTTTCTCATAGTACAGAACTGATTTTAAAAAAAAAACACATGGGGAAGCGCGCGTTACATCACATCGGATGCGCGGTATGGATTACCTAGAGAACAGGGAACGCAAGCAGAACCTATGAATCCGCCACATCCCTGAGACGATGTCCGTGGAAGCCCTGCAGCCATATCTCAAGAGACTCTTCTTGTCAATTGACCCCAAACAGTGAAATGCTGATGGACAGAGCTCACAGAGCATTGGGCCGGGCTTGAGATCTGACCCCAAAAGAAGTAGTCATGTGGTACTGAGGCTTCATCAATATGCAACTAAGGTAAAGATTATAAAGGGTTGCAGAAATAGAGCCTCAATCGAATTTGAAAATGCTTCCATCCAGATCTTCCAGGTTCTGTCCAGGCTCACTATAGAAAGGCGAAGAGGATTACAAACGGTGACAGCGATACTCCAGGAAAAGGGGATTTGCTATCGGTGGGCCTTCCCGTTCTGCCTAATAGTTAACCTTGAAGGTTTTGCTCTGCTACCCTGAGGAATCAGCATCTTTCCTGTCAGCGCTAAGATTGGATCCCAAGGCTAGATCGGGTCAGCAGTGAGGACCTCGAGGTGACAACTCAGAGGATGAGCGACCGGCCAAGGGGGCAATGACCCGAAGAGGAAAGAGCCAGTACTGAATACGCCCTTGAGAGGACTCCGTTGAGCCTCTTTGTTTTCCACCCAAATTTTGGAGATTTTAGTATGAGTCCATGGTGGTCTCGCTGTCTGATGAGTCGGCGACCCGTGGTGGTTCAAAGAAATCTATGTCAGAACCACAGCTCTGTTTTTTCTCTGTTTCACTCTATATCCCTTATGTTCCATTGTAGGTATGACTCTGCCTATGAGTCGGGGTCATATGCCCATTGCCTGGGGGACAGATAATTTTTGCTGAAGGGAGAAGACACCTCATTGTCTCTCTAAAGCCGATATCTGCACGGAGCAGGGGAATGAGCGGATTGAGGGGCCAGTGGGTAAGTGGGCCTTAGCCCAAAGAGCCTAAAGAGATGGATTATTTGGGGGGTTGCGCTCCACATTGATACTCAGGTTACAGACATGAAGGACATTAAGGTCTATTAAAGCAGGAGTGTGCAAACTTTTCCCCATGCACACCCCTGCCTGCTCTTTTCGGTGCCTCGCACCCCCCCCCCCCCCCATGGTCACGTGATGTCATTTGCGTCGGGTTACCATGACAACGCGTCGCTGGAAGGGAAGTGTGTTATAGAGGCCTTGCGCGGTCCCCGGCATTTAATTTAAATGCCTGGCGGGAGAGCGCGGGACCTCTATAACTGCTACGCCCCCCCCTTAAAATCCCACGCCCCCCAATTTGCACACCCCTGTATTAAAGGACAGGAGCAGCCCCTGCTCAAGAATTAATGTTAACAGTTATTGAACGTTTAAACGAGAAATATAAAATGTGATATATGTTTTTCCCCAGGTTGCTTACCGCTTTTATTCCCAATTGTATTATATTATTTTACGAAAAGTTATGTATGCTTATGTGTTCTAAAGTTGGTAGGAATTGAATTATTTGTTAAGCTCTTATATTTTGAGCAAGTTATAACGATGGTGCGATCAGGTTGAGAGAAAATGGAGGTGGGGTGTATGGTGTGGAAGGGAGACCTGCATGCCCAATGCCAGGACGCTTCCAGTAGGGCCATATGCCCACCAGGCAAAGCCACTTAGGGACTGGCCGCAAAATTGGGATGAGTGGCTGGATACACTTATCTTACCTTTCAATTTAATTTGTGTTTTTTATTTTTCTCCAAGTTCCCGACATGGGAATGTTCCCCTCCCCTTTTTTTCCCCACTTTTCCCCATTTGTCCACTACAACCATCAAAACTTTTGGAGAACAACTTTCACAAGAGAGAGAGAGAGAGAGACACGACACCGGGAATGACCAGTCAAACGCTATTGAGGTTAGTGTCTATGAATGTTAAGGGCCTGAATAGTAATGGTAAGCATAGACTGGCCCTAAAAGAATTTAAGAAACTGAAAGCAAATATGGTTTTTCTGCAAGAGATGTACTTTGACACCCAAGAGCCCCTAAACACTTTTAGCGGGATATACCTATAGCATTCTATTCATCTTTTACCATCAAAAAAGGGGGGTCGCGATTTTGATAAAACATGAAATCCCATTCCCGACATTGGAGTTTAAGAGAGACCAAGAAGGGGGGACCCTTGTGGTTCATGATCTTCTTTCAGGCCTACATATCACACTAGTGAATGTATATACACCTAACGACGGACAAATCGAATTTTTAAGGGAAACATTGGAGTCTATGGGTGATACTGGTACCGGACCCGGATGTGGACAAGTCTACACACCCGGGGCAGTCACATTCTGCAACAACATATAGGGTAGCGAAGAAATTCAGATCGCTAATCAAAGAATTTGGTCTGCTCGATGCCTGGCGTCACTCACATAAAGGACAGAGAGATAATTCTTTTTACTCACCCCCACATGATTCGTACTCCAGAATCGATAATATATTTGTAACCCCAAATATCCTGGAAGTATTGGTTCAGTCAGATATAGGGCCTATTACGTGGTCATATTGCAGTGGCATTGCAGTGGTATTGCAGTGCTCCACCTATTTTTTTCTTTTTTACACTGTTTGTATGGTTTCAGCAGGAGCTGAAGCACCGGGCGGGAGAATCCTTGATCATGCAACTTTACAAGAGACGACGGGGAATGGAACATGTGAGTTCTTTATGACTTGATCTTTAACCTGCCCGTGTGACAGCAGCATATACTTGAGCTATGGGAATTGTGTATGGGGGTTGGGTGTCTTGCTAGCGAGGGCTTTTTGGAGCTCAGGTTGCAGGACTCTCCCCCGATCATTCCTTCCTCTAGCTGCAGTTTTCAGTTCACGCATGCACTGGTGTCTCAAACTCATAGATAAACAGCAGTTTTCTCCTATCATTTTCACTTACTCAATGAGACATGATGATTACTTATATTTGAAGTTTCCCTCATATCTGGAGCATCAGCATAGGGGTTCTCAGCCTTCTTTTTCTACTATTATGTGGTCAGACCACACTCCAGTTGCGATTTTGTTTGACCCCCCCCATATCCCAAGATTCAATCATTCCCTAGGAGGAAGAATGATTCATTACTACATTACCCAGAGATTAAGTCACAAATTGGAGACTCACTTAAAAACTATTTCCAGATTAATAATGGGTCTGTAGAATCAACAGCAATATTATGGGAGGCACATAAGGCCACGATTAGAGGACAGCTTATCTCAATAGCATCATACAGAAAGAGAATGGAAAGACAAAAATATTTAAAGGGAAAAATTGTAACGTTGGAAAGCTCACATAAAAAAACCACATCTAGGAAAATTGATAAAATCCTGAGTCAGGCAAGGGGGGAACTAAAGAGGTTGTAGAGAAGGCCCTTAAGTGGACTAAGCAGACGTATTACTACAAGGGAGATAAGGCAAACCGTATATTGGCAAATAAACTTAGAGGGATCAGGTCGAGGGCATCGGTTCCCGCCACTAAGAAAAAAGGGGGAGAAGTGACATAGAAAACCTCAAAGATTGCAGAGGAATTTGCTAAGTTTTATACAGAACTTTACGACCTAGATAATTCAACCCGAATACTAAAATCCCTGGTTTGGCCAGATTGACGATTATATAAGAGATTGTAACCTCCCAAAATCGACAGTGGAAGACCATACAATTTTAAATGCCAAAATAACTGAGGTAGAGCTTGGGAGGGCGGCCAACTCATTGAAGCCATCAAAGGCACCTGGCCCAGATGGTTTTTCAAATTTGAATCATAACATTTTTATAGAAATCCTAGGGCCTTGTCTGTTGGATTTATTTAATGGTTTCCTTAGCAGAAAACAAACCCCCCCATAGGTGACGAAGGCCAATATAGTGGTAATCCCTAAAGAGGGAAAGGACCCATTATGTTGTGGTAGTTATAGGCCAATTTCACTGCTTAATACGGATTTAAAAATTTATAGTAAAATCCTGGCTAACAGGTTGAATCCAATACTTCCAATATTAATCATTATGATCAGGTGGGATTTGTGAGTTTACGCCAGGCGTCGGATAACACATGAAAAATTATTAATGTTATTTATGAGATACACAAGTCTAAACCCAATGTGGTTTGTTGAGCCTGGATGCGGAAAAGGCATTTGATATGATAAAGTGGGATTTTCTGGATAAAATGCTAGAGGCTTTCGGATTCTCCAGGGTTTTTCTAAATGGGGTTCGTTCCCTATATCAGTCGCCAACAGCAACCCTGAAAATTCCAGGTGGGGATGGGAATTGGATAACAATTAAGAATGGGACCAGACAGGGGTGCCCTCTCTCCCCTCTTCTTTTTGCCTTAACAATCGAACCCCTCGCAGCAACTATCAGAGTCTCCCCAAACAAACAAGGGATTAGAATAAAAGATATGAGTGCTACAAAATGTCACGGTTTGCAGATGATATTATTCTTACTATATCTAATCCACTGACATCTCTACCGAATTTACAATCCACCCTACGGAGATTTGGTGATTTATCCGGGTATAAAGTTAACATGGGGAAAGTCGACAGTTCTAAATTTAACGATATCTGAAAATGAGGTCGAGATTCTTAAATGGCACTTTGACTATAAATGGAAAAAGACCCATTTGAAGTATCTGGGGATATATCTTACTAGAGACTACAACTCATTATACAAGTACAATTATTCTGATCTTTTCTCAAAGCTAAAAAAAAGATCTACAAGTCTGGAAATCCCATTGTATCTCCTGGAGAGAGCGAATAACTACGGTCAAGATGAATATTCTTCCTAGACTTCTGTATTATTTTCAGACATTGCCCATATCTGTCCCACACACAAATATAAAAGAAATTCAAAATCGAATTATGCAATTTATTTGGAAACATAAACAACCGTGAATAGCCAGGTCAATTATGTTGGAGGCTAAAGAAGGAGGTGGCATGGCAGTCCCAAATATTCATATGAAAAATGGTTTATTGGCACTCTCCGAGAGGAGTCTATACTTGGGTGGACTTGGAGAGCTCACTCAAAAAAACGGTGGGGTTGCCCTCCTTGCTATGGTCGAGTTTTGAGACTGGGCTTGGGAGACAGTCTGAACCTGCAGTAATTGGGTTTAATTTGAAAATTTGGCAGATGGCAAAAAAGAAGTATAAGGTTATGTCAGCCCCATCCAAGCTCTCGCCCCTGTTCGGTAAACCAGGGTTTCTCCCAGGTTTTCAGGGACCGGGTTTTGAAATTTGGAGGCACAGAGGGATTTTGGAGGTGGGAGATTTGTTAGCAAAAGACAAACTAATGTCATTTGAGGAATTGATGGAAAAGTATGGTCTACCCCAAATTGAGTTGTTTAAGTATATGCAGATCCGACATTTTGTGCGGCAGGGTTTTTATGAGGAGGAATTCCCTAGATACACACGATTCGAAGATTTATGCTAAACAAAAAAGTATCAAAAGGGGCTGATATCATCTCTGTACCAGGGCTTAATTCTAAAAAATGATACCCCGGTCCAGAAATATATGGACCAGTGGGTCCTGGATTTCCAGACTGAAATAACAAGGGAAGACTGGGAAGATATATGGGAGAATGCGGGTAAAACCTCTATATGTACGGTAACAAAAGAGAATATATATATATAACATTTTGTTAAGTTGGTATTACACCCCCAAAAGATTAAAGCAGATGTTCCCGGAGGCCTCTGATAGATGCTGGTGGGGATGTGGACATATAGAAGACCTGGCACATATCTGGTGGTATTGTCCAGTAATGCAGACATACTGTACAGTATTGGAGGACAGTTTTGAAATTAATAATAGATGTGATGGATATTAAGATTCCGCTAGATCCAATCCTAATCATTCTAGACAAACCCATGGAAAATGTGAATCATTACACACTTAAATTGATTTTGCATATCCTAACGGCGTCTAGATGCGCTGTAGCAGCAGCGTGCAAAAAGAAACTCCCGCTCTCCAGAAGGGAGGTTATTAGAAGGGTTAATGAACTCTAACTAATGGAGAAACTCACCTTATTTTTGAATTATACTACAAGAAAGTATGATAGGGTCTGCGACCCATAGGACGCTGGATAGGGGAATGATACCAGAAGGAGAGAGGGTTTGGGAGTGTTGAGTGTAGAATGTGTTGTTTATAAAATGTTGTATGACATGTAATGTGACTGTTGATGCTTGTAAGAATTCTGATACAAAATGGTTGTTTGCCCCCCCCCCTTTTTTTCTTTTGTACCCCTTCCCTTCATGTTTGAAAACCTTAATAAAAATATAAGTTAAAAAAAAAAACCACACATAGAATATTGCTTGGACTGCAGCTTTAAGCTGTTGAACACAACTTTGGGTGTGTGCTGCTTGGTCGTCGAATGATTCACAAGCTTCTGTTCATGGCCATAGTCATACATCATTGCAGGAAATGCCTCATGATTTTGTTTGACTATTGGGTAGCTGCCTTAATTACAAAACACAATCAGCAGAACATAATGTGACCACGATGGCGCATGGAAAGATGCAAAGCACTCTGGACCCGTCTTTACTAAACAACATACTGTATGCCTGACAGCTTCTTTTCGTCAGCATCTTCTCATGCAATATTGACATGATCAATGTAAATTCTACCATGTTAAGGAGGGTTTTTTTTACTGTTTATGATCAGTATTTCCACATTTATCTACATACAGTACTACTGTATATGCCATTTCTGAATAGCATCCATCATAGAAACAAGGTCTTAGTAAAATTCACTTACCTTAGATTTAAAAAACAAAAATCACAAATTTAAAGTCTGTGGGCCTCATGCACTAAGCGCCAAAAAAATCTCTTCGGCAAGTGTTGCCGATAGGCATGATTTTGGCGATTTGTCCTCGCAGTATTCAGTAAGGGCCGAATCCATGGCGATCCCTGCCGAATCTCTGCGAAAGCAAAACGCCGATGAGCCGGTGATAAAAAATCCTGGCTCCCGATAACCTGGCGATAGAACGTTTCTGCCGATATGTGTTTGCAGCAGAGAGAGACCCGCCGCTCTCTCTGCGCAAACATCGGCAAAATAAAAACATTTCAAAACAACTTTTACTCATAGTGTACATGTGCAGGGGGTCTTCGGAGCTGAACCGCATTGGTTTCAGGTCCGGGGACCCCCTGCTTCCCGAGATACAGGCCCCTTTATGAGGTGCCGGTATCCCTCTGCATTTAAAGGTCCCGATCACGTGACCGCGGAATGTAAACAAAGCAGAGGGATACCAGCACCCCATATCTCGGGAAGCAGGGGGTCCCCGGACCTAAAACCAAAGCAGTTCAGCTCCGGAGACCCTCTGCACATCTACACTATGAGTAAAACACATATATAAATAAACAATCATTCCTTACCTTTGCGGCTATGTGCTATGGTAACGAAGCAGCATGAATGTATTTTTAATAATAGTGTACTGTGAGCAGGGGGTCCCCTGAGCTGAACAGCATTGCTTTGTGGACCAGGGACCCCCTGCTTCCCGAGTTACAGGCCCCGGTATGTGTCATCGGGTGGCAGTGTCGCCGCCATCTTTATAGCACCCCATTCGAGCCGTGCCCGCTATAAATATGGCGGCGACACTGTAACCGATGCCCCAAACCGGGGCCTGTAACTCGGGAAGCAGGGGGTATCTGAGCCACAAATCAATGCAGTTCTGCTCAGGGGACCCCCTGCTCCCGCACAATATTATTAAAATACATAAATGCTGCTTCATTACTTAGTGGATAACCGCTAAGGCAATGAAGGGTTTAAGGCAGAATAGCATGTTTATTGCCCCCAATAAACATTGCAATAAACAACATACACACCATGTGTATTTAAAATACATAAACACCAATCAATACATTAAATACATATAGCACTCACCCATTTCGGGCTGCCACGATGAAGGCCACCCTCATCTTCATCCTGGCCATGCCCCCTCCGCTGCTGCAAAACATACACAAGAATAAAAACAAACATTGTAATGTCCCCTAACCCCTTAATCACAATAGCGGTTATTAACTGCTACAGTCATTAAGGGGTTAACCCACCCTCACCCACCACTCGGGAGGCCTACATACCCTCCCACACTAACCCCCCACCCCGTGAGGCCTAACCACCCTCACCCACTACCCACAAGGAAGGCCTACCCACATACCCTTGGGGCCAATACCCCCTCCCCCTACCCCCAGTACCCACAATAAAAACAATACACTGCCCCACAATAAGCATCATTCTATTTATTAAATACATTACCCACCCCCTGTGCCCCCCCATAAATACATGATTTATTCTTTTACATACAGGGTTCATACCCCAGCCCCACGCGAGTCCCCGGCGGGCTGGTGGGTCACCTGACAGACCTACAGGGTACCAGCAACTTGTTTCACACAGGTTCTGGAGGCCTGTTGGTTGGTCCCGCCAAGCGCCATGGCCCCCAGGTGGTCTCCTTGGGTCACCGTGGGCTACAATTGTGTCCCCACGGTAGGCCCGCGGATGTCTGGGAGCCCCGGGTCAGACCCACAGGTGTCTGCGGGGCCTCGGGTGGTTCTCACGGGGGTCTGGGGAACTCACGAGTGCTCACTACGTGTCCGCGGTGCCCCCACAGATGTGAGGCCACCGCTTCATCCCCGCATGTGTCACCCGTGGAACCACCAGCCTGATACCCGTGAGATACCCGAGGATACCGCACGTGGTCTCCAGAGGTCTCACGCAGAACCAAGGAACCAACCCTGAATGTAAAAAAAATAAACCTGGCCTATACATTCAATACATACATTCCCCCCCCCCCCCCCCAACACCTACAGTACAATAATGTGCAAAATAAATATTATCCAGATAGGGATAATAGATTATTTGCCCATTATTAAACACATTAACTAGCATATTAAAATAAATAAAGTACTACTGACCTCATTAATAAGAAGCCCCCGTCGCCAGCAACATCCTTGTCTTTCGTTGCCCACAAAATACATAGCCAATACATAGCCAATACATTGCAATTACATTCAGATATCAATTAACCCCTTAAACACCTTATTTGATAATAACCGCAAAGGTAATTAAGGGGTTAAGCCACACTGGCCCGATACCCACCCTTCACCCATTCATTTGTACAGTGGCTTCATCATGCAACTATATATATATATATATATATATATACAGATATATATATATATACAAAAACAGAAAAAAAACAGGCGCACTCATAGCGTAAAAAAGTATAACAAATAATTTATGGAGTCAAGGATATGAAAAACACACTCACAAACATAACAGAATAAAGAGCGATTTTGAGTACAACTTAACCAGCCAGAAGCAGGAACCAGGTATCGGGTGACTTCAGTAAAGTATCCGGTGTGGGTGAACTGCAGCAACCTCAGTAATAGCCTCCGAGTACCGGGGAACATGAGGAACGCCGCCTTCCTCCAAATCCAGCGTCACAGCAGTAAGTTCTCAACTCCAAGTACCGCGAGAACTCGATGACGTCAGAGGATACAACTGGAGACAGTCCCCACGAGTGCAACAAATGACCGGCTGGGATCAGTATATTGCAAATAAAAGGGTATAGTCCCATGTACAGAATAGATGTTTTCATTCTTGTGTCTGTTTTGCAGCAGCGGAGGGGGCATGAACAGGATGAAGATGAGGATGGCCTTCATCGTGGCAGTCGGACATGGGTGAGTGCTATATGTATTTAATGTATTGATTGGTGTTTATGTATTTAAAATGGGCACATTCACTATTATCCATTTGTGGATAATAGTAATAGTGCCCATTACTATACTGTATGTGTTGGGGGGGGGGGGGGGTATTTATTTATAGGTATATATGTGTTTTTACATTAATTTGGGGGGGCACATAATTGGTACTGCAGGCCTTCGTGTAACACCCGAGGGCCCCCGCCGGCCTATAGTATTATTGATGTGCATATATGTGTATGTTAGGGGGGTATAGTGGTTGTTGGGGTAATATATATATATAATAAATTTATTTATTTATATTTATTTATTTATTTAGATATATTTATTTATTTATTTATGTAGTGTGGGGCTGTTGTGTGTGATTTTTTTTATTGTGGGTAGCGGGTGTGTGTGAAGGGGGTATTAGCCCCAAAGGTGGTTGTTTAGGGCTTGTGGGTGGGTAGCGGGAGGCCTTAACCCCTTCATGACCGTAGTAGTATTAACTGCTACGGTCGTGAAGGGGTTTAGTGCACCCGCAACCCCCCCGCAAGCCCTAAACAAACAACAAGGGCCAAATACCCCCTTCACCCACCCCCGCTACCCACAATAAAGCTGGCACGGTGGGTTAACCCCTTCATTGCCTTAGCGGTAAGCCGCTAAGGTAATAAAGTGGGCTTTACATGCATTTTTCCTGCCTGGTATACATTCTAGTATCAGCTCCGGAGACCCCCGGCATCAATCACAGACAAGAAAAAGGCCTGATTTTTTCTAAGTGTCGCCCTTGCCGATGCTTCTCCCCACCGTTCCGCCAACTTTGAGTTGGCGGGACGATTTGCCGAAAAAATGGCTTTTCGGGACTGCCGATCAGCTCCGATAAGCACCGAAAACAGGATCAGGGCTACTAGAATACAGCCGATTTAAAAAAGTGCCGAAAGGTGCCAAAAAGTGGCTTATCGCTAGCCGCCTGCCGATAATTTTTTATCGGGGACAAAAAATGCCGATTTGGCCAAATTATCGGCGCTTACTGAATACCAAAGGCATTTTTTGGCGATAAAAAACTTTTCGGCGCTTTGTGCATAGAGCCCTGTGTTTCTAGACAGTCAGTTTGCTATGGTGATCAGAGGCATGAATTGGAGTAATATTATCTGTCGCTGAGGTTTTGTATGCACGTGCTGTTTTCCCAGCAGTGTTAAGTCATACATTTGAACATGTGAATGTAATGGCTGCTTTACAAATCATTTGAAATGGATTATTCACAGTGGTATAGTATTTTATACAGTAAAAGTACCAAGTAAAAGCACATCCTCGTACTTTTAGTGACTATGTCATTCATCATTTTAAAGGCCTTTTTTGCCATTTCTCCTTTATGACTAATATGGAGCCTGTTGCAAATATATTGCATTGTTTTTTTCCTTTCTAGCCCTGGAAGTTTATTTTCAAAGTCTCCCGGCTACAAAACTGGAGCAAATCTTATGCAAAAAAAAAAACTGCACCTAAATTATCAAAGGAAATAGTTCTATTACTATCAGTAGGCTTTCTTTTCCCTGATAAATGTCATTTTTTGCACCAATTTTGGCAGACTTTGATTAATACATCTCTTGATGAATATTTGTTTCATTGTCACAATGGAATGACAACTAATAGGAAGTACTGGTGTTTTTCTTTTTGAGAAAGAGTGGCATTACCTCTTACTAATGGGGCATTACTTCTTACTAATGGGGCATTACCTCTTACTAATGGGGCATTACCTCTTACTAATGGGACATTACTTCTAACGAGCAGGCCATTACGACTTACCTGAGGGGCATTACCTCTTACTAATGGGACATTACTTCTTGCCAGCGGGCTATTACCACTAACTAATGGCACATTACTTCTTACCAGCGGGGCATTACCTCTTACTAATGGGGCAGTACTTCTTACCAGAGGGGCATTACCTCTTACCTAAGGGGCATTACTTCTTACCAGAGGGGCATTACCTCTTACCTAAGGGGCATTACTTCTTACCAGTGGGGCATTACCTCTAACTAATGGCACATTACTTCTTACCAGAGGGGCATTACCTCTTACTAATGGGACATTACTTCTTATCAGTGGGCCATTACCTCTTACCAGGGGGGCATTACCTCTTACTAATAGGGCAGTACTTTTTATCAGTGGGGAATTACTTCTTACCAGCGGGCATTTCCGCACCTATGTAGCAGCATCACAATATAAAAATAAGATGACATCACTATGGAGGTGTGTTATGACAGAATTATATAAGGGTAAATTCCAAACAGACACTCCAGTAGGCCTCATAATATTATTTATTTATCCATAAACATTTTTAACCCGTGCATTGAAGAACGCCACAGGAAGCCCGTTAAGTCAGAATGAAGCATTAATAAAACCAGTCAAAACCAGCAAGGGATTACCTACTGTGAATCAAGTAAGGAACCAGAAGTCTAATCTAGTCAGTTCCAGTTGGGGCAGTAACACCTGCTTACAAACAGAGAAGGTCATACTTATAGCAGCTTTAGTTACTAAACCATTTTTTTTGTTTTTAAATTCATATATTCCCTTGAATCCCAAATCAAACAAACTGACTTTAGAAAAAAATACAAAAAAACACCAAACCTATCTCTAGTTATAATCAATTGTCATGCCTACTTACCCATCAGATTTACAGAAAATTCTACTGCGTCGTGTTACGTGATCAAACAAAAGATAGAAACATTGGTTCCCTCAGGGCCAGATGGTCTGTTACGTTATATCTGGGAACACAACGGGACGTTACCTAAAACAGGAACGGATGTTATGCTCCCTGAGTTAATGCTATATCCACAAAGCTAATTATATGCCAAATCAATGTCCACAATTCATCTAATTAGAATAGGGTTAACGTCACATTATTGTACCATAACATTGGGCTATCTTCCAATAACATGACATTATGTCAGTCTTGGCATTACTCAAATCCAGACCCTGAAATAGGGCTTTTGCTGGAATGGAGAGAGAAAGGAGTGGGAAATAATGTCGGGAAATAATACTGTTCTGTAAATCATGCCTAACTTGGCATTATGCCCATCCAGACACTGCAATAAACCCTATTGCAGGATCTGGATGTGACAAACACCAAGTTTAGGTAAAACATCAAGTTATGTCCCAGCATTAACCCTAACAGACTTTAGTGGATAGGCTTATAGGAGATTTGCATATGATTTGCATCGCATTTTCATTTTTTTATCCGTTAAATTTAACACTACCCTTAAAGTTAACACATTACTGTAGAAGACATGGCTTATTGTTACGTTATTGTCCTGGGAGGATACAGCGTGACTATGTAAGTGTCATTAACTTTGGTAATTGTCACATTAAGTTAAGCTTAACGAAACTTGAAACATCTAGCCCTCAGTGAGAGTCACACAAACTGTAACCATGTGCCACAGGTGGCCCTGCAGGCTGAGAATAGCAATGATGTAAACATTCTGGGCTTGTCCCTAGTGTGAAATGCTCTTTAGGACAAATGTACTTCATGCAGCTTTGCAGGATTGATTTTTGACTACAGCGTGACTGCTGTGCCCCAAAGTGGTATTAGACCAGTTTCTATCTGCATCGAATTCAACTGCAATTACTTTCTTTTAGTCTGACAACATTTCAGTCTCAAGAGAATAAAACTGCTTCATCACGTTTGCAGCAGCTGTGTCATCAGATTTAGACTGCAGTGCAGTAAAGTACAGGAATCATGAAACTCTATATTTTGAAATCGTTGCCTGGTACCATAACTGTATGTTACCATTTTGTAATACTGTATTTCCACAAAATACAATTATTAACTGTACAGTATTCAACGAGTGGCCTTTTTTATTGCATTATAAAACATCAGTTGATTAATACAGCAAACATAAAAAATGAAATTAAAAGAAAATTTAATTTCAATTATTTTGGTACAGAAAGTGAACGAATAATAGCAGCGCACCAATTGAAATGTGAATAAATATAGCACTTAAAGCAATATGTGCATGGTATGCAAAGGCTTATAAAAAGTGTCTGTGTAAACCCAAAACCCAGTGATATAGACAAAGCGATACAAAAAAGTCAGTAAAGGGTGTCAAAAAATGAAAGTACACAACCTTATCTCAAAGATTAATAATGAGAGAATCTGCTGCTTTCCAGATAGGATACAGTAGCTCATCATCTCAAAATGCTAGAAAAATGTGAAAAAGGACAAGCGCACGACTCTTACAGTATAGTGTAATATTTAAAACATATATTGCATAATGGTAAAAAGGTGAGTATCACACGTACACAAATCTTTAGAGCATTTCATGTATCAAATGACATGGATTACCGCAACGGAACACAGTCTCCACACTCGCCGTGTATAATCAGTGTTAGCAGCCTCTGGTCGAGGCTGCGGCAAGGCAGGTGAGTAGAAGGTCTTCACTTCAGTATGTCCCAGAAAGTCTGCCACCGACAGAGTTGAAGGTATACTCCAACGAGAGTGATCCTGTCGGCTGTGGAGAGCAGTGGCTGATGACATCACCGAAGCGTCACCGAAGCGACCATACGGCAGGACATCAAAGAACCCGAATGGAACTGCAAATGTGGGAAATCCACAGTATAAAGCAAGCAAAGTCCAAAGACTTGAAACTCCAATGCATTTCGTAGAATAAACCACTTCATAAGGGATTGCATTTGTCTCTTTGACATCCTGCCGTATGGTCGCTTCGGTGACATCATCAGCCACTGCTCTCCACAGTCTACAGTATCACTCTCGCTGTAGTATACCTTCAACCCTGCCGGTGGCGTTTTTGTCAGACTTTCTGGGACCTGGGATATGCCGAAGTGATGTTCTTCTACTCACCTGCCTTGCCGCCGCCTGGACCATGCTAATTATCCGTCGCAAGTGTGGAGACTGTGTTCCGTTGCGGTAACCCAGGTCATTTGATACATGAAATGCTTTAAAGATTTGTTTTGCTGTACGTGTGATACTCACCTTTTTACCATTATACCATTATACCATTTATATCATGTTTTAAATACGACACTATGAGGTGTGCGCTTGTCCTTTTTTCATGTATTTCGGTATCATCTTTATCCCTGTAAGGTCTGTTAAAAAATAACATGTACAGTATGTACAATTTTTGCAGTGCAATATGGTGAGTTCACAATGCAAGACTAAAATGTAGCCTTTTTGTCTGCCATTTCCTCTGCCATTTTCTGTGTTTATGTTAATCTCAGATTTCATAAATCTGTTACTAAGGTCTATGTATCAAGATCATTTTGGAGTCAAAGTGACGCAATGAGCAGCATCTTCATTTTGTTGCTACTTTCCTCCACCTTAACTCCATTTGCAACAGCTTGCGATATGGGGACTGTTAGTAGGAAGATATAGGGAGGAGTTACTTACAGTAATATACATGTTATAATGGGAAATATTCCATTCGGTGCTATTTTTTCTTATGAATCTGCATCAATAACTCTTCAAGTTTTTAAAATGCATTCATCTCCCTCTGTAATAATCTGCATCAAAATATGTAGCATTACTTCTAGTTGTGGCGACTACAAGTGGAAACGGTGCAGTGCATCAAGGCCAACTCACCATTGCATTGAATTGTTAAGTCCATTTAAAGTACCGGCTCTTATTTTTTGAACATTATATTATTTTAATGTTTATGGATGAAAGAC
Organism: Ascaphus truei; assembly: GCF_040206685.1. Taxonomy (NCBI): domain Eukaryota; kingdom Metazoa; phylum Chordata; class Amphibia; order Anura; family Ascaphidae; genus Ascaphus; species Ascaphus truei. Next base: position 317,606,980 of record NC_134483.1, read on the forward strand.
TGTAGAGGCATTAGGATGAAGGGAAAAAGCACAGATATATCTTAAAGGTGACCAACGACATTAGTATTAAAGCTGCAAACCAAGCAATATCCTACTGTACATGTGTTTTTTTAAATAAATCAGTTCTGTACTATGAGAAAATACTTGTAGCATTTTTAAACAACTCTGAATTACATTTTTAATGTATTATAATAATGCCTTTTTGTTTCTATAGCAACCATTTACAACGTCACATCCCCTTCCTCTTCTGAAACAGGCTCTGACACACCCCTTTTTGAGCCCTATCCTCTCTCTACTAGTGCACCAATTGTATCTAGTGACTACCTGGTCACATGATCTTCCCCTCAGAACTTTGTCAGTGCAGCAGAAGAGGACCAAAGATGCAGTCGTTTAGTGAACACCCGAGCCAAATCTTTGCCGATCAATCACAGGAGAACGGATCAATCAGTAACTTAGCTAATTAGTTATTTTGTGGATTGTATCGCTACCCATATTAAAGGGAAAAAAATTAATTAAAAAATAAAACGGCAGCTTGGACTGCTGCTTTAAATAAAATTAAAAAAAACATAATACCCTGTGATTTATCAATACCATAAAGTACTTTTTATCGTTCACCTATGTTGCAATAAATTATTTTTCACTTTATTCAATTTTTTGAGACCAGCGTTTATTATTTATCCAGTTGGGATCCTGTTTGGCTTAGGAGTGCCCTGGAGACTGTTTTTTCCATTCAATTCGGCTGTGGCCTCTGGAGGCACCCTTACGGGGAGGAGGGAGGTGCCTAGACCACAGGTGTGCAGACGTGCGGCACGACCTGACGCTGTGGGAGATTGGCAGCAGGAACCCCTGTGTGGCGGGGGCGGTTTACAGATACAACTCACAAGTGAGAGCTTCTCTGGCTGACAGAGGGAGTCCCCTATGGAGCATCTGTGCGTGGAGGAAGACGGCAGCGGGAGCCCGGTGCAGTGTGTTTGTGAGGCAGATTAGCCCAGCCCGCTACTGAAAGGGGACAATTCATCCCGCGAGTGAGAGCCGTTCCAGCACTCAGCACAGCTCAATGTGACATATGTGAGTATAAGCAGATGGTGTCTTCTTTCTGCAGCTCTAGCCGTGAGCTTATCTCTGCTTCTGTCAGGTCAGCTGCACTTTGCCCATCATTTAGTCTTAAGGAGGACAACAGAGGATGTTTCAAGTCGGATTAGAGGACTTTAATAATTTTTCTTCCCCACCCCACCTCCTTGATCTGGACTCTGTGGTCATTCAGTGCTTACTCCGTCCATTTGAGCCCCTTTCCCAATCGTGGGGCCCCAAGTTATACGCGCATGGAGCGCATGGCAGTTTCTCTTTTCATTTTATACTTAAACAAAGCCCATACTAATGTTCAGATCTATTTACAGCAAATGTAGGTAATTTTATATTCCCAGACAAATAGGAAATGCTTTCCAACAGCACTGCAAATTTTACCCCAGTATCCTTTATCCTTGTCTGGGTTACAAAATAACTAAGTTGTTAGCTGACCTAATAAGACAAAATCACAAACAAATATCTATGTTATGGACTGAGATAAACATAATAAAAATATTTTTTGGTATATACCTTTCACAATGTCCAGAGCATTGTACATAGAACTCTTTAAGAACAATAGTCCTTGCCTTGAAAATGTCCCAATCTAATACCGCTTGTTACCTGGGGCACAGGGAGATGACACTGGGAGACCTCTAGTGTGAGAATGGACTTTTTGACTGCTAAATGCCAATATCGCCATATTCATTCAACTATTTACATGGTCATTAGGAAAACTACAAAAATGAAATCTCACAAATATTTTTACCCACCTAAGGCCGGTGAGATGGAAAAATGAGAGAGAGGAAGACAGACAGAGAGACAGAGGGAGACTACTTATTAAATGAATCTCCCTCTCTCCTTATATAACCATCAACTCAAGTTATCCCAGGAATAAACTGGGTTTACACATTTCAGGCCACGGAATGGGTCACTGGGTCACGGTAAAACGGCAGCGACCAAATATCCTAGACAATCAGCCCATACCTGTGACCCAAATATGGAGGACCTGCTTATTTTTTTACATTGCAATTTTTAGCAATTTGCTAAAAATGACATTTCAGCACTTCAAGTAAAACTCGCAATGATGCAGTTATAATTAGACGAGCTATGGATCAAATATTGTTGACCGTTAGCAGCGAGATGCGGCTATTTACAAAGAGTACCTGAAGGTGAAGGCTGTCCTTTTACTACCCCATTTTTAGTCCTTTCTTCAAAGTTCATAACTTCCTTGTAGATGAGTTCTGCAAAAGAAAAAATGGAGTTACTTTTGTTCCACAATGAACTGTTCTACTAGTGCTATATCAATAAATGTATTTGTTGAGGGTCTCTCGCTTTCAGGTATGTTGATTTCATTTGTACTATCCCATTTCAATCTTTAACATTTATTGCATCCTTTATGTAAAAGAACCTAAATGCAGAAATCCCACCACAAACCTGTATAAGTTTTGAACTCATATAATGTTAGTACCTTGCTCAATGATCATGCCCTGCTCTTTAAAAAAATAATATATATATATATATTTTAATTTAAGTGTGAAAAATCCTAATTTTCAGTCTCTAGCACCTACTACCATGGTAGCCTTTAGAGTAGACTGATCTGGGCTCTCGAGTTACATTTTAACCTCCTAGACACTTAATATTTAAAACGCTTAGATCTCCTGAACAGAGAATTGGATTGAAAAAATAAAAACAGCGTTGGCAAGGGCAAAAAAACAGCTATCGGGCCGGAGTATTGCTTTAAAGATATGACTCATTTACCAGAGAGTGAGAACATGGCTTTCTAGCCATTCACCAGAAGCAACAATGGAAACACAGTTTCCATGGTAAAAATCCAGGAATAGAGGTCCATATGAAGACATGGACAAAAGGCATCAATATTTTCACAGCTGAAGGACCCATACCATTTTGCTTTACCATAAACTGCAGAGCTCATTAAGACTGGGGGAGGTTTAATAATAAAAACTAAACTCCATCACATGCATAATCTGAATGGGGACCATTTCATAATATGGTACTGTATGGTCTGTAAACATAAAAGTATAAATAACATCTATTTGGCTGTCACGTGGTCCCAAATTGCCAAAACGGTTCAAGCTAATTTGGGTGCTTAAACTGGGACGAGCAACTTAAAATCTAACCTGTCTGAAGATGCAATTGGAGCCTCTTCTACAGCAAAAAGAAAGCTTCAGCTACAGTAGTTGTACCCTCATGTGAACATGTGGTAACATTTAATACTGATACTTCAATCTTTGTGCATTTAATAACATTCATGGAAGATCAGTGTATTTGGAACTGCAATTGTTTGAATTCCTTTTTATACTGTAGTTTGACTTAATATAAATCACTTATTTGTCTTATTGCAGCACATTGCAAATCCATATAGCAAACAGTCATACTTTAACATGACAGAACTGACAAAAATATGTATCCTAATTTGTCTTTACCGAAAAGTTATTCAATTTAAATCAGTAATCCTTCCAACTGTTTTTTTGGGTTTTTTTACCCGTCATTTCTGGTTCACCAGATACTTATTGGTGAAGTTACTAGGTTGAAATCTCCCTGCATTGGCAACAAAATGGCTGCCAAATCTTGGGTCAATAGGAAGCCGCAACGTTACCAGTGGCAACATCTTATTGGGGAGGGGGTCATTTTAATGTCTTTAAAAACCAGGAAGTAATATTGGTAACTTCACCCAAGATCATTGCTGGAACTGGGGTTCCCCAGAGGAAAAAAAAAAAAAAAAAGCTTGATTCAGCTCTTGAAGAACCTCCCAGTTCCCATCCTGTAAAAAAAGAGAGGAGTTAGTTAAGGGATATTTTTTTTTCACTGTATTACCTTTCCATTCTTCAATGGTATGTTCTCTTTCATCCAGTTGTTTGTCGTAGATCTGAGGTGGAGCCTGTGTAATGGGAATAAAGACAAGTTAACTAAACTTATCATTTGTCTGATCTACAGTAGTTAATATAAGCAGTGAGCTAAATGCAATGGTAAAATGTGACTTGCAATTGTGAGGGGAAAAGTCAAGTTTTAAAGGTTAAAAAGACTTATACTTGAATTTTGAGTTGAGCCATGTCTCCCGAGATATAAAGAAACTATTTAAAACTTTTGGAGCAGAAACAGTAGGAACTATTTATATGAAATGTTTGCTGCATGAGCAAATTTCCAGCACACGCAAGCATGCCAATTCTCAATAATGATACAAACACTGAGTGCTCATTGTACAGTGCTCATGTTGTTACCCAGAATCCCTAGCTGTAGTGGAAGCACTGCATTCTCTGCGATTTGGGGGTAAGGCAGGTTTGTGGGCCTGTCTGAGACATGAATGTGCTCATAAGTGTTCTTTATCATTGATATACTAAATGTCGCCAACCCTCTAATTTGCATTCAAATAGCATCAACACACATATAAATACAGACATTCTTCCATCATCTTTATCTCTCACTTCTCAAATTAGTAGCGTTCCATATTCATAGAAACATGTCTTACAATGTGATGACATGAGATATTGGGTAGAAGAACTGTTGGAGTTGACAACAGTGGTTGGAAGTGGCAATCCCAGCTACTCCACTTAAGGATACATTGGGGGTGATGCACAAAGCAGTGATAAGTGCTTTTAAGTGAGATAAAAAGCCATTATAGCGTGATACTGCCTTCTGTGAGATTCACAAAGCAGTGATAAGTCTTTTAAGTGAGATAAATGCCTTTATAGCGCGATATTGCGTTCTGTGAAATTCAAAAAGCAGTGATAAGTGCTTTTAAGTAGCCATTATAGCAGGTTACTGCACTGTTATCACTGCTTTGTGAATCTCACAGCAGACAGTATCACGCTATAAAGGCAGTTATCTCACTTAAAAGCACTTATCACTGCTTTGTGCATAGCACCCAGAAAACCCACTTATCACTGCTTAGTGCATAACCCCCATTGTTTGTTATGGCAATACATCAAAGACAGTTGTTAGGGGACAAGGCCTGGCAGCAAATACTAGATGTTATCAAAGTCACAAATGTATATAAAATATATATACTGTATAATGTATAATTGGTGGTCACGTGGGAGGACAAAAGCTGATCCAATGCTAATTATCCCTATCAAACCATATGCTACATGTTTGATGTAAGAATATCAGGAAAGTAGCATTTTTTGTTTAAATAGATCCCCTTTCTTTAAAAAAAGTAAGTGCACATTAGGATAGTAAAATAAAAATTGAAGGTGCTTGACACAGGGTAGTTTCCCTGTCTAATAGCTTTGCAGAGGAACCATGTGTACAGATGCAGCCACGTGTATTAGAACTCTTGCCTTTTTAAATTCTGGGGCAGTCTCACAGTAAATGCCTCATTATTGCACAATATCGCTGCAACATTGCCTCAACATTTCTGTGAGATTCTTAATGGCCCATCGGATAAACACAGCAGGTGACCCTGCAGTACCATTCAGTTTGAATGGGACTGCAGGGACCCCCCGCTATGTTAATCCGATGGGCCATTAAGAATCTCAAAGAAATGTTGAGGCATTTACTGTGAGACTTTTATTTTGCTGCCCTGATTTTGCTGCATCTGAGCTGAGGAAAGCCTATTTTTTTTTGTTTATAGCATTTTGGTGAAATGAAAGCATATGTATGTATGTATGTATATATATAGACCATTTTATAAAATATATATATATATATATATATATATATATATATATATATATATATATAGGCACTGTACTGTGTATTTGTGTCAATGGATGTAGCACTGAGCTCTGTCTGTGTTTCATGTTCTGTCTCAGGTTTTAAATATATATTGCCATGCGCAGTAGCACTCCTCTTTGACACTTATATATAACTTGTGGTTATTTTGGGGGTTCAATATGAGCTTATAGGGGTTCTGTGTATATATATATATATATATATATATACACATATATATATATATATATATATATATATATATATATATATATATATATATATATATATATATTCATTTTTATTTTAATAGGGGTGGTATCATTTCTAATACAATTTCTAGATATTTAACACAGTCAAGAACTACATTTTTGTTGTATACAAATGCATATATCATATCATACATACATCATATCATACATATCTGGACCAGAGAAGCAACTTACTAGACTATACCAGTGTTAGTCAAATGCAAATAATTCCTTAGTTATAGACACTCATGAAATATTAATGTCTCATGTAGATGTTTGGAGGGAGGTGTATATTGTACATGCTGATACTTGTGCCACGACACACTTTTTGGTTTTGTGTGCAAAGGGAGACTTTTGAATGTCTGAAAAGTTTGTAATTTAAAAAGATGGGGAAAAATGACTGACCCAAACAGAGAACTTGATACATCTTATTTGTACCTCATCCATAACTTCACCTACAGTATGACTTCTCTAAAAGCGCCATAGACTTAAATGAGACTTTCCATGCGATGGTGCCGGATGTACATTTTGCTAAGATTTTCACGGATTGTTTCGTCTTTGCATCAGTCTGGTTCAGTTTTATGGTTTTTTTATTTACTGTACACCACTTTTTCAGCCACTGGATTTTGATACATAATCCTGATGCTTACATTTTATTTGATTAAAATGTATAAAAATGCTCATAAATGTAATATTATCAGTATATGTACCAATACATTGCAATATACCAGTGGGATGTAAGCATGAAGTAGATGGTGTTAATGTTTGATAACTAACTGCTGTGCATAGCAACATGATGGTTGATATTTCATAATACATTTTCTGGTGCCTATTTCAGTTGGACTTTACAGCTGTTCAAAGCAAACTACACTTCTTACGATCCACCTTGTGCTCATGTTTGGTGGCTCCCCATAAGGTAAAGCTTTCTTGTGACATCCCTACTTTTTAGAGGCAAACAGACCACCCCCGCCGGCGTGCATGCTACTGTGCTGACTGGGACCGCAGCCCAACCCAGGCTGTTCTGAGAAAGCTGTGTAATGCGGCTGGCATAAGCTTATAGGGATTCATGTTGAAAAGGATTAGAAGCAAAAGGTGACACACGTGAGTGTTTCCAAGAATCCCTGGCTGCAGTGGAAGCACTGTATGCTAAGAGATAAAAGTGAAAAGCAGGATTGCACACCTGCCTGAGATATTTGAATGTGCTCACAATTGATATTTTTATTTGCTGTACGCTGTACGGTCTAGAGTTCTTGTCACTTATCCAATATAACTTATTTAATGTGTATACAGGCAATTTTTGCTATATGGACTCATGCCTAATACTGTAGTAAGTTTATCAGCAATGTGCACGGTTGATCTATTGTACTCACGTTATGTAATGTGTTTTCTACTTCTATCATAAAATATTTACTTTATTTTTCATGTACTGTATTGTGCAGTGCTCAATAGTTACATGTAGCAATGTTTAGTGTGTTTATTTAATTTACATTCGTGACCACTTGCGTCGCTATCATACAGAAAGTTTACATTCTATTTAGTCAATTGCAAATATTTTCTAAACACTAAAGATCACACTAATCAAGCCGTGCCATTATTTCTGATATTTGCCACTTCTCTTGTAAACTTCAAACCCATTTGAGAAAAAAAATTAAGATTACGACAAATTCCAGCTAACTACAACTACCAGGAGATGCAACTGAGGTGCTCAAGAGTCAAATGGCAAGAAACACTTCAAAGAATACGATGTATAGGCTTTGACTCTGTAATGCTTCATTCCAATAACCAACTTGCTGGTTGACATTAGGAAGTTTTTTGTTTTTTTTCATGCATATTTTCCATCACACAGAAGCATTCATAAGTAATCAAGAGATGTTGCTCCTGTTACCCCAAAATACAATAAATTATATAATAAATTGTGTCCCACACATTTAAGACTTTGTACTTGTCATCCCCAATACACCAATCTTGTTCTCCCACTTCCTTATGTATACAACTTGTCAGTCTAAGCCTAGAATAAAACAGATAGGAAGCCTACAGTAAATAACCACATCACCATGCTATGTTCCCTGCTTCCAGCTCTTTGTGGTTGTTGGACTCCTTCCAAGGTAATTGAAGACTTTAATTGATGGTTTTAAACAGGAAAGTGAATCCAATCTGAAGACAGCGATACATTCCACAGTTCTGAACCAATGTGTGTGACACTTACAGTCACTGAATCTCAGCTCTTTCTCTTAAATGTTTCATATTGCTGAGCTACTGTACAGTTCAGTAACATTGCATTTTGTGCGATTGCTTTTAACTGTAACAATGTCAGACTAGTATAATACGTTTCTATAATGACGCCTTTTCTGACCCATGATTTAGGTTAAGTAAAAACTGTAATGTGTGCAGAAAACAAGTCATATTGGAAACAGTAAAGTTAATGCCTAAAATATAACCTGCCTAAAAAAAGTCAAGTTAATATTATTTGATGTAATAATGGCTATAGGAGTGTGTATATACCAAGCTTATAAGGAAAAGTTTTTTTTTCTTTTTTTTAATGCCACTCTATTGTATTTCAACAGGTATAATACTCTTTTTGCTAATGTATAGTAGCGGTTTGATTTACTTGTCAGTGATTTCCAATCTATGTTTTTAGTTTTTGTTTTAAATTAAAATTTTGCAGGAGTTACTGCAAGTTAGTTTATTGCATTGATATCAAGGTATATGGTTAATTTTTATCATTCTGTCATTCTAACACTGCTATCCCTATTATATACACAGTGGATAGCTACAACAACTATTTACACATTGAATAAGAACAGTTTGTCAAATGACAAAACAGTGGCTTAATGGCAGGCTAGTGTACATAGTACGTATTGTGACTATTATCTGGGAGTTCTAATAGAAGCCTCGTAGCATTACTGCTAATTTTACAGTCCGAGTCCATGACTCAACATTTTACAATTCCATTTTGCTTTTACATTTACAAACATAGAGTATAACCTTGTCATTATTCTGTGTTTTGACTTGCTGTCCATTCCATCTCTCCCTCACAGGTTCCTGAACCTGAAAATAGAGGAGAATGGGTATGGCAAAGTGAATGAAATATTGTCGTGAAAGGCGCAGAACAAAAACTCTCTACATCTTAAAATCAAATTGCATAGTATTTACACACATACCACCAGGTTAGAAATACACTACGGATCCGCTTCTTAAAAAGACAATACAACATAGGGTCTTGTTTTATGGATTGGAATCTCCTTATGATTGTCAAGGAATAGAAGCTGGCCTTAATTAGAAAGCATTTAAATTTTGTTACCTAATCAAAAGGGAGGGGTTGGCGGGTCAGGTATGAGTGTGATCCTTTTTATTTATCAGAGACGGATCTTTTAAATATTAAAATGCCATCAAAGTTTGTGTTTACTGATTACTGTCTGACAGTCATAATATGTACGTATATATCTTTATTTAGATAGCGCCCACAGTGTACTCCGCGCTTTACAAAAGAAACAATACAGTACAGGTAATTATAGTACAATAAATGCAACAAAGTCAGACAAAAGGAAAAGAAATCCCTGCCCCGGAGAGCTTACAATCTATCAATCAATAATATGGAAGTATGCCAGTTAGAAAAATATTAGATCAGACCAGCACTCAAACATGTAAATAAAAACTTATTAGCATAAATTAATTACTTGGAATTACCCATTAATAAGAAATAGTAAATTTGCAACAAAAAAAATCAAATCAGGCAATAACTTCACCACACAGATCTCTCCAAGCCATTGTTTCCCAACTCCTGTCCTCTGGGAACCCCAACAGGTCAGGTCTTAAAGATATCCCTGCTCCAGCACAGGTGGCTCAGTCAAAATGTCAAAATGACTCTGTCAAAATGACTGAGCCGCTGATTGACCCACCTGTGCTGGAGCAGGGATATCCTTAAGACCTGACCTGTTGGGGTTCCCTGAGGATTGGAGTTGGGAAACACTGCTCCAAGCAATGCTAGTGTTTCCGGGCTCCCTGCCCTTTCTACAGGGATTTGGAATTACCCATTGAGTTAGCAAGTTTTTATTTACATGTTTGAGTGCTGGTCTGATCTAATATATTTCTATGTACTGTATGTGCATTGTATCTGGTAGTGAAGGTACTGGACCTAAACACAAGCTACAACTACTGTATTAGTACAGGGTGAGGGCAAGTTCTGCTTTTTGTATAAAGTCTGCCAGTTAGTACATGGAGGCAACATTTCCAATGTTCATTGAAAGAGTCGTTATGACCATTACAGTTTTTGTTCCTATAAGTCTAATAACACACTATTTGTTCATAATCCCGCATACTGAAATAACATACAAATGTTACACCTTTTAATCTTTACAGTTTAAAAACAGAAAGGTGTATATAGTGCATTGAGAAATTAACCCAAAGTATAGATTTTAAATGCTTCCTAGGTTCATTAAGTGTGTATAGTGTTTGTGAAAGATGGAACATGAGTTATACAGTACTGCCTAAGGCTGAGTTCAGGGTGCCAGAGACAGGAGGTGGAGGGCGAGCGTTCGCGTGTGCGCGCGTCAGTTGGCTGGGCGATGTGTGCACATCATCCGCAGCAGACCTTTTCAAGCTTTCAGGAGGCGGGGCGACAGACTGCAGCTTAGGCATCGGTGTTGCTGTGTTGAAATCGTTCTCAAGAATGATTTCATTGGCTGCCGAATTACCAGTGACGCTGCTGCAGCTTCAAAAAACAACTTGGGTTGTTTATTGAAACTGTAGCAAGCGTCAACTCCGTACCTCGGTGACAGGGCAGCTGCTACCCTGACAACTGCTATTCAGTTGAAACAATTTGTATCGAACGTCCGCCCGCACGTAAGCACGCCCCCCCTCCGAAGCCGGCACCCTGAACGAGGCCTTACAGCAGAGGCGATCTGGTAATTCTACAGTGTCATGTCTATTCCATTGCAAGCAACTCTAATAGGTTGCTAAACCAAAAGCCTAACGTTTTTGTAGACATTGAAATACCCTTTGATTCACTTCCTGGTATCCTGTGTTGTCCTTGTCCTAATGTATAGATTAGCAGCATTCAAGTAGGGATATACTAATACACTGCACACTAAGCACATACAACAGGCCCGGGCCCACCGCGATCCCCGCTGGGGAACCCGCCAATGTAGCCTCTCCCCGCCACCCCAAACACCACAAGCTGGTCACATGTTGCATTGGATATGCAGGCAACCCCCCTACGTGTTAATACATTCTTTCAGGTCCCAGCAGTACTCAAACCCCAGACACACACCCCCGCCCGCCCCACTGCACATGGGACATGCGAGGCGAATCAGCAGCATAGATAAAGTGGATGTTCATTGCACTTTACAAAAATAGCTAAATGATATCCAAAGGTTCCGCATGCCTAATATTACTCTACTGTATTCTTACTTGTTCCCTACGCACCCGCCCATAGCGGGGCTATGTGGTAGTCCGGGGGCTATGTGGAAGTCGGGGGGAAGCAGCTGGGAAGAATGGCCCACATGCTCTCTTCCTATGTGTCTCTCTCTCTCCCTATGTAGCTCTCCATTGATGTGCTAGGAGCCGTCCCGCTTCACCCACATCCACCATGACCGGGACCACGTGGAAACCCGGGAAGGGAGTGTGAAGCAACGGCCCCCCACTGAGCGGGCCTGCAAGGCAACAGGGGGTGGGAGGGGGAAACACCATGGGAGAAACCCCAGGGAACATCTTTTCCCGCCCGACACCATCCATCCATTAAAATCTGACTTAAACGTTACCACAATGCTGAGTGATAATCGTCTAGTAAAAGTAAATCAAAGTAAATCCAATCTCCTGACTAGTGTAAAACTCAATTCAAAGGAATTTTGTGTCAAATAACCTTGGATATTACTTTAGTAATTAGAGAGTGTTTTAAAAAAAATGAGTTTTTTTGCCAATCAACAGTTTCCACTTTTGTCTAATTACAATATCACCATTGTGAGTGTAAAATACCACCAGCAAACACACAATGCACAGGGGGTTTATATGAAACTGGCTCAGTTAGATGTACAAATGAGGGCTCGAATGGGGGCTGAGGAGATAATTGATGTATTTGCATTTCTGCTGTGCAGATGAACAGTTATAAGTGAGTCTGTCAAAAAAACACAAGGGAACTAGGGAATGAATAAGAAGAAGGTTGTAATAAGCAGTGCCATTTTAATGGATCTGATTAGAGAACACACTTTGATGGCACATAATGTGGCAGTAATGCAAGTAATGAATTGTAAGATTATGCAGAGGGACTGAGGGCCATATTAGCTACTTCATAAGACACCTCGAGGGAATGTGGAAAGAAAATTACTTTGACTATACTGTCACTTTAAAGAAAGGAATGGTAAGTATTAAGGAAATAAGTGAGATATATTGTTTAGATATAATTCGCATTTAAGGGATAAACAAATAGATAACAGAATAACTGTGTGACTATAGACAAGAGTAGACAAGTTGACATATTTTAACTTCAAGATGGTGCAGGTGGATTTCAGTATTAAACCAACATACATAGTATTGAAGCCAAAAAAGTACCAAGATTGTCACACAGGAGTAGCAAAGGAAAAAGGACCAATACAGATCAGTGTGAAATAATAACTTTTGACCAGTTTAAAAATTATAATCCAGCCAGAGCATAGCTTTGGAATTAGTACTTAAATTGCTAAAGAATTGTTTGACAGTAGTGTAGTTCCTATCATTGCACTAACACATATCTAAACAGTATTTTTCCTTAACATTACAGCTGATAAAAGGATGGTGACAAAGCAGAGAGGGTAACCTCTGAGTGGTGCAGGAAAGCGGGTAATGCCTGTAAGGGAAGAGGCTTCAATCTACAGCATACATGACACAAAGCAACAATACACAGTATGTAGACGAGGTGTAGTATAAGCAGAACTTACTCATTGAGGAAACAAACACTGTACTAACATGACATTGTATATACGTGATATGGTGATACTGTCCAATTTACTGGTAATAGATTTTAACCAATGGGATTTCAGAATGAAACACTATTGCGCCTGGTATAGTAGTAAAAATGCATAGTAGAATCAGTACATCTTCCTTCAAGCCAATCTTGCTACAGCTAAATAAAAAACACATCATTTATTGATGAGATTGATGTTTTGGTGCTGATTGTGCAATAACTTAATAGCATTTCCTTTTATATTAAGTACCATTTCTGTTGTATGGAGACTAAATGACCTCAAATTGTTTACTCTAAAATAACACAGATATTTAGCCGTGGGATTTATGATCACTTATTATCTGATGTCAGTCCTTATTTAAGAGCTAGCTTTAATATCATCCCATTTTCTGTATTCTGTCAATCAACTGCTGGAAGGTAGACATTAAAAAAGAAAACATTAAGCAGAATTCAAACATTTGCTACATACTGCATGTTCTTTGGTACTATGGGGGTCTATTTACTAAAGTCTCCCGGCTGCAGAGGTAGGGCAAAAAACAGAGGTTCATCAAAGAAAAGAATCCCAATTAAAGCAATTGGAGTTTTTCCTTTGATAAATCTGGTGCAATACTTTAGCACAGACTCTGCTCCAGTTTTGCAGCCGATAGACCTTAGTAAATAACCCCCTAAGTGTGTCAGCTTAGTAGTTTGTTTTTATGATCAGTGTTAAAGCTCACTATAAATTAGGAATTCATCCATCAAGAAAATCAGAAACCAAAACTGTTTACTTCTTTTGACCACAATGCTGTAAAATGAACTTGCAGCACATTGATTTGCAGTGCTGTGCTTGAAGTCTATAATCAGACTATAACATCTTATAATAAATTACAGAATCCGATTGTACAGACTTCTAAACTCTATATTTACTAAACCATGCTAGCATGTGGCGTGGCTCAAGGAGCTGTACAGTACATTTCCGTATGGACTATATAGAAAAGCTGTCCCTTTTTGATAAAGATCATAATTCCATAGGATGTATTACATGTTAAACTAAGGAAAATAAATAATTATCAGTGCATAACTGAAAAACAAGCTCCATTGTTAAAAGTGACCTTCCATAATAAAAATGTGTTTTTTTAACAATACTTGGTAAACTGCTTTCTATGTCAGTATAGTTACATTGCAGTTACTGACTTTAATTTTTAACTTGTTATTTGAGTAGTTTTTTCATGATCAGTGGTGTGTGCTGCTGCGACTCATTTTGCAAAAAATTACCTCCTAAACATTGCACCCACATTACTGATTGGGAATTCTCCATTTTTTTTTTGCTTGGTGCTGTTGACATCTTTATGTGTGCATGCCATTAACGTGTTGTTTAACTCTAAATGATGAAAAGTTTTCATAACAAATAAGATCACAAAGCCTTACCGCCTCAACCTCTGCAGGGTCATACCAGACGTTTATATATGGATGCTGCAATGCTTCATCCACTGATATTCTCTTGGCTGGGTCAATGACAAGCATCTTTGATAAAAGGTCTCTCGCTTGGCTGGCTAAAACAATGAAAGCGAGAGGCAAAATCATTACGGACATATAGTGTCAGGTTAATTGAAGAGGACTACTTTGGGACTCAGTATTATTAAAGATTCAACAAAGCTTCCTTTGCTTCAATTTATTTGTGTGTGTGTGTGTGTGTTGTGTAACCAATTGCTTTTCTATAATCGCAAGTTCATCAACCAACATAAATTACGCTATAAAGTTCTGGGCCATCCCTTACATTAGATGCAGCAGTTCAGAGGGATTTGTTCCCCCCCTCCCCTCCAGAAAGATGAACATTTTGTACTGGTAACACTTCCTCAATAGCAGGACCCTAACCGCTGATTAATGCTCTGGTTTGCAGAGTCGAAGAAGGGAGACTTTACGGCTCTGTTTCCTACTTTCTAATCAATGCATCTTTCGATGGGAACCAAGATGGTGGCAATGTCAAGGATGTTTTAGTGAGGTGGCAGGATTGTACGGTAGCTATTGTGAGCAGCACCTTGACTCAGTATTTCTCATTCCTTCTCTTAAAACATCGGCATCACTGTCTAGAAAATGATGGCAGCAAATTCAGATGCATTTAGCAAATGCTGCAATCAGAACCAGAGACAGCCACTGTTCACAGCTTTGTTCAGTGGCTGTCACTGGCTCCTCCATAGTCAATTTAAATGTTTGCCAGTGTATTCAAAAATAAAAACTTGAATAAAAATACTTCTTAAAAGAACCAAATAAGACAAAAGCTCTTAGATTCCCAACTAGAGGTACTGTAGGTCAGAGGACGCAGTTTTAAATCAGAAAACAGAGGGCTTTCTTAAGCAATTAAAAAAAGCAGAGAGAAGTGCCAGAATTTGGAGTGACCAATGAAAAACCTGGCACCCAGACTAGTCCACATTTTTAACATATATTTATAATGTATGATAATGACAAATACATTAACATATTACTGCATCCCAGATAGCATTGAATGTAAAGCAATCAGAAAAAAACTGATACTTGCATAGTCACAGTCTGTATTACTTTTCACTCAACCACATAAAGGGAGTGTTCCTTAGAGCAGGGGTGAGCAAACTTTTTATGCCGAGCCCCCCTTTTCATCCATGAAATTTCTCGGGCCCCCCCTGCCTGATGTAATCAAAATCACATGACGTCAGCGCACGTGAGCTGGTTCAGCCATTGAGGGCGAACCAGCTTTGTAACGCCCCCGCCACGCGTCTACAAAAAAAGTATTTATAGCACAAATTACATAACTTAAAAATAAATATTATAATATTTGTCTAATAGCGTTCCCATTTCTGCTGTATTATTAATCTCTCTCTTCCCGCCACATTAGAACACCTCAGGACCTCTCTAACCTCTTCCAGTCTCTCCCTGTATTTCTCACTCCCCCTCCAGTCCCTCTCTATTCCTCCCCTCAGTGTCTCCCCCTCCCCCCCCACTCTCTTTCCCTCCCCCCAGTGTGTGTCTCTTTCTCCCTCCCCCCATTGTCTCTCACTCTCTCCCCTCTTCCAGTCTCTCCAACTCCCTGTATTTCACACTCCCCCTCCAGTCCCTCTCTATCCCTCCCCTCAGTGTCTCCCCCCACTCTCTTTCCCTCCCCCTGTGTGTCTCTCTCTCTTTCTCCCTCCCCCTAGTGTCTCCCTCCCTCCATTGTCTCTCACTCTCCTTCCAGCCATTGCCTCTCCCTCCCCCCAGTGTCTCTCTTGCACTCTCCAACCAGCTATTGTTTCTCCCTCCACCCGGTGTCTCTCTCACACTCTCCCTCCAGCCATTGTGTGTCTCTCTCCCTCCTGCCAGTGTCTCCCTCCCTCCCACCAATGTCTCTCTCATCCCCATCCCCATGTAGCTCTTTCACCCCCCCTCCCCATGTCACACTCACTCTCACCCCCCTCCCCATCTCACACTCTCACCCCCCTCATGTCACTCACACCCTCCCCATGCCTCAGTCTCACACTCACTCCCCCATGTCCCAGTCTCACTCTCCCACCCCCCCATGTCCCAGTCTCACTCCCCCCCCATGTCCCAATCTCACTCCCCCCATGTCCCAGTCTCACTCCCCCCCCCATGTCCCAGTCTCACTCCCCCCACATGTCCCAGTCCCCCCCCACATGTCCCAGTCCCCCCCCCCATGTCCCAGTCTCACTCCCGCCCCATGTCCCAGTCTCACTCCCGCCCCATGTCCTAGTCTCACTCCCCCCCATGTCCCAGTCTCACTCCCCCCCCCCATGTCCCAGTCTCACCCCCCCCCCATGTCCCAGTCTCACTCCCCCCATGTCCCAGTCTCACTCCCCCCCCCATGTCCCAGTCTCACTCCCCCCCCCATGTCCCAGTCTCACTCCCCCCCCCATGTCCCAGTCTCACTCCCCCCCCCATGTCCCAGTCTCACTCCCCCCCCATGTCCCAGTCTCACTCCCCCCCCATGTCCCAGTCTCACTCCCCCCCCATGTGCCAGTCTCACTCCCCCCCCATGTGCCAGTCTCACTCCCCCCCATGTGCCAGTCTCACTCCCCCCCCCATGTGCCAGTCTCACTCCCCCCCCATGTGCCAGTCTCACTCCCCCCCCCATGTGCCAGTCTCACTCCCCCCCCATGTGCCAGTCTCACTCCCCCCCCATGTGCCAGTCTCACTCCCCCCCCATGTGCCAGTCTTACTCCCCCCCCATGTGCCAGTCTCACTCCCCCCCATGTCCCAGTCTCACTCCCCCCCCATGTCCCAGTCTCACTCCCCCCCATGTCCCAGTCTCACTCCCCCCCATGTCCCAGTCTCACCCCCCCCATGTCCCAGTCTCACTCCCCCCATGTGCCAGTCTCACTCACCCCATGTCCCAGTCTCACTCCCCCCATGTGCCAGTCTCACTCACCCCATGTCCCAGTCTCACTCACCCCCTCTCCCCATGTCGCTGATGCAGGAAGCAACGAGATGCTGCTGTGTACTGTAGCGCAGCACAGCGCCACCTAATGGCCAAAAGAAAAATTGCAGCTGCAGACGGCTTTTTTCCCTCTGCTCCTGGCAAAATCGCCGCTGCTTCCTGCGCCCCCCCTAAACAATCTTGCGCCCCCCCAGGGGGGCGCGCCCCCCAGTTTGCGCACCGCTGCCTTAGAGCAACAATTCGCGCTAATTTTATTTTTTTTTTAAACTTACTTTAAGAGATTTTTTCTTGCCCTTTCCAACACTGATTTAAATGGGTCGCTCCACTGTCACAGCATAGTATACCGCTCTACTACCCACACCACAACTTCACCTTCCTGGTTACCAGTTCAATTGTTCCTTGTGCACACAAAGGAGCACACCCGAGATGCCTGTGAGATATGCTTAATGCCGGATTAGCTACATGTGTGAGCAGCAGAGCTACCCAGCAGCTGGTTTAGTTCAGTGCTAGAGCTGCTGCCACAGAATAGCGCAGTTGTGGGTTGGGATCCTGTTGAGCCTGATACCAGTATCCCCTTTATTCACGAGGTGCCTTAGGCTTGTCAATATAGTTCTTATGGAAATCCTTTTATGAATTGAGGGATTGGGACTCTACTAAAATAACCCTCTCGCCCTCAGTCCTCTCCCTCTATAATTTAATGGTGCATTTCAGAACATCTTGGCGGAACGGATCCAAATGGTAGATTAGGATGTATCCGCCTGAATTTTTTAGTGTCCAATCCGCCTTCTGATTACATTTATCAAAAAAACAAAAGGAACAAGTATTACATTACTAGGACCTCTATATGGATGGAAGAATGTGTTGTGCTTTATATCAACAATGTGTGTTACACTATACAGTATATGTGCAGGTGTTTGCTTCAGTCTGTGCTGTAACAAAGCTGAACTGATAACGGACATGATACTGTAAGTCACTTTTCTTTCAACACAAATTCCAGTATTTTCCCATTTCTACTATTCATTTCTATCTTGAAATCGATTGCAATCTTCTAAAAATATATCCTTAAGATTCTATTAAACCAGCTGCTATTTGAAACAGCTTCCTTCCTGATCTAATAGTTGTTAGATATTGATTACTGAATCATTGGATTCACCCAAGTGAATTCCTCATCAATGCTGTAGACCAACATCCACTGCAGATTGAAGGTGAAATACAGTACAGCAAGTCTTTCTTTATTAAGTATAAACTAGCATTGCAGAAACAAGGCAGTTGACATTTCCTAAACTATTGGAATATAGTCTGTGTTCTATTGAACCCTGGGGCTACATATGAAATTGCCAAGAGAGACAACTGAATATAGACCCAGAATTTGACAGCAAATAAAAACCACTTGGCCCATCTAGTCTACCCCATACCTGCTATAACACCTCAGACCCTCTATGCCCCAAGCCTCTACCACCTCTGCTGTGAGGCTATGCCATGAATCCACCACCATTTCCACGAAGAAATACCTCCCATTTCCTCTGAGCCTGCCACCCTCTACCTGCAGAGTATGACCTCTTGTGACCTTTCTGTGATATATACTGCACTTTCCGCTTGATCCACGTTGAAATCCCACTCTCCGTTCTCTCCTCCAAGCTGTCCATATTAGGGTCCTAATCTTATGATGTGGACCGTGCGCCATATTAGTAACCCTTTTTTCACAATCTAAGTGAAGTCTTACCAATGAACTATTAAGTGACATCACTACCTTTCTTTCTGCAGCAAAAGCTAACGGCTGGCTTTCCCAATTGCTTTGTTACATTACTTGCATACTTTTAAGTCAGCTTAAATCATGATTCCCATGTCCCTTTCCTCTATAGTAAATTATATTATAGTAACATTAAGCCAATATTCTGTTTCTGGATTTTTGTTGTCCAAAATGCCTGATTTTGCACTTATTGGCATTCAATTGTAGTTGTCACACTCTTGACTCCTGAAATGTCAACCCTGTTAAGATCTTTGTGATATCTGAAAAAAAGGCACGCATTACATTTCTAACAACTCTATCACCTATTCTTCAACCCAATGTCTTATCCCTTAAACCACCTTAGAATCCAATGGCAAACATTACAACTTGAAATCTACGTACGTAAAGTACATCAGCTACTGGACCCTAATCTACAGTATTACCTTAGTCACAGAATAATCATAGTTGTTTAACATAAAATCCATATCCCAGTAAATCCATGACTAAAATCTTGTAAATGACTGAATTTTAGATATTAAACTATTCTTTATTTCAGCATTGTTTTTATTAATTGACCCACTACTGACATCAGGCTCGCTGGCCTGTTTTTACCTACCTCTTCCCTACTTCAACTTTTGTTAAGTAGGACAATGTTTGCCCTTAATTATTTGGTACTCCTATTACCGGTTAATAGTGACTGGTTAAGCACCGTAGTTCTGCTAATGGTATAGCCAGCACTCCCTCTCACTTTTTCCTTTGTAAATTGACGTGTGGCCACCTCATTTCCATTCATATTCTTTTTTCCCAAATCTGATTCCTCTAAAAAATTTTACAGACTGGACTTTTCTCCTCTCAGCTTGGTTCTTTTCACATTTGTTTATGTTGGACATTTTACTCTTCAAGAACCCACCATTTTTTAAATATTTGTCGCTGGTTGCTGAAATAATTATATATATATATATATATATATATATATATATATATAAAGCAACTGTGAATATTACTGTATGTTCATTTGCATGTCTATATATATATATATATATATATATATATATATGTATATACAGTGTGTGTTAATCAATTTCTGACTGGTAACAGTTAAATGGAGGTAGGTGCCACCTCGCCACAGAGCTCACCCCTCTCCACCTTTTTAACTTGGGAGGTTCTGGCATTTTGCTGAATGGACAGGACTCACTGTACAGTAGTTGCTTCCCCTCATACAGAAATAAAAGGAAGATTTCACAGTTTTAGTGTTAGGACCTGCATTTTTGGTTTACCTTGACGTTGGCATGCAGGCTTACGACGCTTTGGCCAAAAGGTTAAACTAAAAAACCAAGTAATTACTATTATTATTCAAGTATTTAAACTTTATACTCATTACCATATGTTTTGTCAATTTGATGTAGCATTGGGCACACCTGTCTTCTGTTGTACGTATACATTTGCCACGCTCAGTAGCACTCATTTTGGCATAAATATATATTAATGATGTGGTGGATGTAGGAGTTTGAGCTACCTGGGAATGTGTGTATATATATGTAGCCCTGGTAAGAAATGGGGCTATAGTTCTATCCTCCTCCTGGTATAATCCCTGGTAAGGGCAGGTTGCCAGGAGTTATCGTGGGTTTCCCCCACTTCAAGCACTTGCCCTGAGTGGTGGAGGTAGGTCACCTGACCCTGTGTCCAATCAAGAGACACAGGGGCGGTGCCTGCTGAGATCATAAAAGAGCAGTGCATTTCCTATTTAGTGTGTGTTCTGTCAGTCTGACAGTAGTGATAGTGAGTTAGTGAGGAGAGGAGTAATCAGCTCATGAGTAGAGCTGATACAGCTGTAGTTAGTGAGGTGGACCAAATACCTTTCACCCTGCTTAGGGGGTGAGGGAAGAGCTAGCCCCACTCTGGATGCCCTTTGGTCCATAGTGGCGGCAGGATCATCACAAAGGAGAACAGTGGTGAACTGTGCATCACTGTACCCTTTGGCTGCTGCTGCTGCCCAAGAGAATAAAGAGACTGCTGCTTTTAAAGATAATCCTTGTGTGAGACTGGAATCTCTCAATCCCTGGGAGGGGGATTTCTGTGGTAGGGATTCCACCCCGCATCCCTGGGGCTTACTACAGATGGAGGCGCTTCACCATTGAACAAAGATCAAGGCATCCACCCCAGTAACCTGTTCCTCTTGTCCCCCATGTCATCGCAGGAGACTCAGGCCCTCCTGTTGCGAGCAGGTATGCCCCACACAGAGACATCTAGCCAGACCCCAGAACACCTTAGGGGACCTGATCTGCAATTAGGGGGGGGGGGGGGAAGAGGGCTATAATATATATATATATATATATATATATATTTTAATAATTGCTATACTGTAATAATAAAATGTTGCATACTTACAATAAATTGATTGTTTGGAAATATGTTAGTTCATTTTGAAAACATACAGTAAGCCCTAATATGACAAAAGCATTTTTATATTGAGGTTATGTGTGCTTGGGATCTTTTGAATCACAACACATTTTGAAAGGATTCCTCAGTTTTTAAAAGGGTAAAAACCACTGACCGAAGGCTTTCTAATGGTTTCATTATGAATATATTGTATGGGGAACTACAGGTATTACACAACCCCCCCAAGGATGGATTGATTTCGCTATTCTGATCCTTGCAGTGTTGTATTGCAGCCTGTTGCAGCTTTTCACTATGTTAGTGCTGGAAGGCACTGCCACCAATTGTTCTTCAATACCATGCAGTGTCCCCAAGCACTGACAAAACCACGTTCAATTAAAATAACACAAGACTCCTTATGTTCTTTTAAACTTTTCCTGGAAAAAATAAGATTTCTTAGGAAACTTGTGACAAATTGTACATTCCACTGGTTAAGCAGATTTGGAAATTTTTAAATAGCCTTTCCAAATCTTAAGTGCTACAGCACCTACAGGAGGTTAATAAAAAGTTATTGCAAAGTGTATCATGAAAACGGTTATTTCCCCTAATGAGCAATGTTTTGTTAATGAGACACCTATGACAATTCTGGTAGCATTGCTTCATTTGATATAATAATGGCACATGTGACAGTTCATTTAAGTTACTTAGCGGCGTTTGGCCATTGTATGAGAAACCTATTTGTCTTAAAATTCATTATAATGTGTTACTTCTTTAATTATCATTATCACGCTTGTATAAAAATACCATTTTATATGGTAAGCTTAACAGTAATGCGTTTCTGACACTCTTCTCTCAAGTGGGTAATCCTACAGTAGCTTGCTAGCTATGTGTGACTTCTGGTATCCCCTTCACCATTAAAGATGTCCAAAACTTTCAAAAGTCCAAACTTTTTAACAGGTTCTTTATCAAATTCGAACCCTTGGGAACTTTTTTGCAGCACTTAAGAGCAAAACATTTCTCAGAAAAAAACGCATTTCCACCATCAATTCACTGTTTGGAGAGAGAGAGAGAAAGAGAGCTTTGAAATGATTGAAATTAGAAAAGTTCAAAAGTATCTCTGTGTCTCACGTTGGTTCTCAGATAGATCTTCACGGGAATCTCTCCATCTCTCTCCTCTCCAGCAAAAGCCCTATTTTAGGGTTTGGATGGGAGTTAACACATCAAATAAACTTGAAATACACAATGACCTAATGCTTGGCGAATCACTTTGAACTCTGAACCGCAACTTTTTCACGAATAAAAAATGGCCAATTTAATATGGTTCGTGAACTTGGGTGAAAGTTTTGTACATCTCTATTCAGCATAAGATACTAAAAATGTCTTCAAATTTGCTTTGTTGCATTTATCACAATTTTCACTTTAATATTGTGTTTTTCGTGACATTTTTAGGAATGTTCACATGACATGCGTGTGTGTGAAAATCTGGTGAAATGCAATATTTTCGCCAGATGACCATGACATTTTGCCACTTTTGATAGAATATACAAAGGGCCATACAAAACTGGATGCCATGTGCTTTTGTGTCTTGAAATTTGGAATTTACATTGACTTTTAATACTTGGAAAGTGTTTTGTGATATTCTTCTCAAAAACAAATGGCAAATTTCACCTGCTTTGTGAACTTCCCCAAAATAATAGCAACTCTCTACTACAAATGCAAGTTCATAGTTACACAGGTATAATATACGTTGTAGATTTTGTGCGAAAATTCACTAACTGTTTACAGCTGAGATACCCTACTCTATGCATAGTCTTACTCTTCGGGGGTCGTTCTCTTACCTTATTCACCCAAATCATAAACAAAATGAGAAGGAGAAAAAAATTGCCTCCGGCTGAGGCTGGCCCGATGTAATGTATTTTAAGCAAAAGGTACCTTGCTCACTCTACAGTATACCAGATGTGGGGGAAATTGTTTGAGAGCAAAAGGCCAAACATTACACTTTCTCTATCTAATAAATGATATGTTGTTTCCGTGATAAGTATCATGATTTTGATTTTTGATACAAATCTAGTAGTTGTAGTGGTGCTGGAGAAGAACATCGCTTGCATCCTGTGATACCTTCCAAATTCTTCCTACCTACATATTGTGGCAGAGCAAACAAAGAAGAGAACTGTATCTCGAAGTTTCAAAAGCTCTGTCCTCACTATTATGTCTGTGAAGAACTCTTTTGATGGTCCATTAAAAGGTATTACAGCCAATGAAATGTACTGTACATGAGTATTAATAATAAATGGTGGGCAGCCCCTGGAATTTAGCTTATACTGTATAAGTGTTATAGGATGTGATTTGTGCAAGCATGATTTGCCAGGTCTCACCTAAAACTAAGGCTGAAATTAGGGCCGCTAAGGTAAAACTTTGTTTCCTTTTGCAGCACTGACAATGAATGCAATGCTGTACATAGAATTTTGCAGGCACAATTAGTCACTGCCCCATAAGTTTGGTCCAGTGAGTGTGTTGCCCAAGTACACAACGATCTAACACAGACTCAACATTACCACTAGCCAGCCCAAGTCGCCTTCCTCCATAGTATTGTTAAAATGCTTCTAAAACGTACCTTTGAGTTTATTATGCTCTGAATCAGCTGGAAATAGAGAGTCTGGAAAAAGCTTGGGAAAAGTGAGGCCAGCATATTTAGGTCGATTCTCCACATAGTTCCGCACTGTTGGCTGAAGTTTCTTCATGAACTCTGGACATGGTGTTCCCAGCTGCTCTATCACCTTGTTCCACTGGTCAATATCTGGGTGCATAAACAGTTAAGGAAAGACCAGAAGCCTAAATCTTACCTCCATTTTGTGTTTAGTTATCCCTTGTCTTCTTTGTTCCATTTGAGCTGATACTGTATGTGAGAACCATACATTTGTATGTACGAGGGCACAATCAAATATATCACTTTAACACATAATATAACACATTATCATCTTCTAGCAAAATAAACCAGTCAATTTTTGTAGATAATGGTCCCTGTGTTTATCATATGCTATGACTGAAATGTATTGATTGTATTTGATAGAAATGGACAACTGCTTAAACATGTATACAGTACAAATTCATTGTATAACTAACTTACAAATCTAAATTTTTATCAGTAAATTGCTTACCATATGAAATTATTTGCCCCCCCCCCCCCCGAAGAATGTATCAGATACTTCAGTACTGACCTGGCTCTTAGAAAGACAAAGATAGAGTGCCATTATATTATAGCAAGTACAAACATACAGCATATCAAGTGTGGATAATACTGAATGTATCAAACCTGTTACTTTGATGGATGAATACACTGAACAACATTGTAAGCTGTCAGATGCATTGCTTTTTGTATGTATCCTACTTAGACATCTTATAAATATTTTCAGTGCTCTTATAGTATAACAATATATTATTGTATTTTAAGTATTTCAAACATATTAAATGTTTTTTTTCCTGCTTTTTCATCTCAAAGAGGAAAATACAGTGACAAATACAATATCCAAATAAATATATCATTTGCCCAATTTCAAAATAAATTGCATTTTTATTGAGCTAAGCATTTCACTTCAAATGTAAAATTATTGATTTTCACTGTTTTCCCTGTAGAAACAAAATCATGCCTTATTTGTCTTTATTTGTTTAAACTTGCTCTTTTATGGAACACTCGGTATGCTTTGTTGAAGCAGAATGATTATTTTGCATTGTACCTATTAACTTTTCAAGTAAAAAAAAAATCAGTACAAACAGGTTTTTCATAAGGTAATTAGCATGAGTTTTATTTAGTAGGTTTAATTGCATTTACATTTGATACTCGTGTATTGAACAATCTGCATATAATAAAAATCCTCAAGCACCCACAATTATATAAAAATGATAAGCATTAAAAAAAATGCATGCACTATTTTGGGCAAACCACCATTTTACTTTTGCCGTAATAAATTATTCCATGTAAATTAAAGCTAATTAAAGCTAATTACAAAAGTACATGTATTGTAATGATAATACTGTACAAATTAGAAGAAAAAAACACGCGACTGAATGGATTTTATTGCCCTAAAAAAGAAAATTGAGCACGACAGATTCCAAGATGTTTTATTGTGTAATCTTGCTAAATACTATTTAGTAGATGTTATTATTCAAGTAAAAGGACAGAACAAACTGAGATGCTGTAAAGTTCTTCTTCGTTCTGAAAGATCTGCTTCTTTGTGTTTCTCAGTAAGGTGGCCATATTGTTGCAAACAACTGAACAATATTCTGCTCAGAAGAAATATGTCCATGTTTATTAACAAATACATGACATTCAAAATTTGCCAGAGAAAAGCCTCCTATTTGCTATGTATAAACGTTTCCTCTGTTATTCCTATTTTTGGCTCTGAATATAATTTAATGCAACCACATTTTTTTCTTTTGATTATTTGTCAAGCTGTTTTTAGTCTAAAAAAAAAAAAAAATACACATGTATACAAAGTAATGTGCAGCAGATCAATTTGGGCAATATTTACTAAGCAGTGTCTTGCCGGTTGGGTTAGCTTAGCACCGCCTAGTAAACACAGAATAGATGGCACCTTTTCATTTTCTTTGCATACTTACATAATCACAAGAAAAGCATATGATTTATGAATTGCATACGTTTAACAGCTGTTACTCCACAGCATGATAAATGACCACTAAAGTTATATCATATTTAATAGAAAAAAATCTTTTCCCTGATAAAAAAAACTTAAACACTTCACTGATTCCCCTAACAAATAGTGCAACCACTATTACAGTTTTGCATATTTAAACTTCTCTTTTCTGTGTACTGTACAGTATGTGGGATTTTCTATGTTACATTTGATGCTAAATTTAAAAAAAGCATGCGTTTTGGGAAACCCCTGATTTAAATCCTGAATCAACAGCGTTCATTCTGCATTATTGCGCAGAGGAGGAAACAACTATTATATACTGTACTGAACCCATCTTAATCCTTAAAAGCAATGATGATATAGGAAAGCTTCATGGCTGCAAAGTAAAACTCCCACTAAAAGTGATGTTACAGTTGTCTTAGATAAATCAGGTGCCGATTTACTGCTTGAGTCTTACTCTAGTTTTGCAGAGGAGGTACTTCCATACATCATCCCTAATATGATATCTTTTCTGTCTCCAACCCTTCCACTAGCACCGAAAGTGCTTTTCTACTACTAGCAAGATATAGGGGTCTACCTAAGGTACTAACATCTTTAGGCTGCAAAACCAGTCCAAGAAATTAGCACTATTTTTAGGAAAATGTATGGGTTTTCTACTTTAGGAAATCTGGTATTCTTTTGCACCAGATTTTGTTTAGCAGCCAGAAGACTTTATGTAAGAAATTGTTATTCTTTTCCTATGCAGTAAAAGGACTAAATGACACATCTATTGACATCTTTTGTGTTCCTGCTATTTCTGTTGATTCTCTGAAAAGACAAAGAGAAGTCATGCTACAGGATTTCACAAGATAAGTGGGAGGGGCCTAGCAGATACGCTGCACCTTTCAAAGATAAACATGGTCCAGAGATTATGAAACAAGAGTGACCCCACTGATCTGAACTGGTCTGTTCATAGAAGAGTTCAAGAATAGTATTCTATGGAATGTTACAATTGTATGGTCAACCATCTCCTGGAATTAGTTTGTCTGCTGACACTGCAAGAAATGTTGCTGAGATTTTATTTATTTATTTATAAAATGTTTTACCAGGAAGTAATGCATAAAAGATATTATGCTGCACACCATGAGAAGGTTAATATACTTGCAGTTACCGGTGCTCCTGGTCCAGGGGGGTACCTGTCTGAGAAAACTCCAAGAACTATATAAAATAGATGTTCCAGGGCACTACGGTTTTGTCAATAGAGAGAATTTATTCAATCATAAACACAACGTTTCAACCAGCTGTGTGGTCTTTGTCAAGTGAAGATATCTTGAATAAATTCTCTTTATTGACAAAACCGTAGTGCCCTGGAACATCTATTTTACCAGGAAGTAATACATTGAGAGTTACCTCTAATTTTCAACTACATCCTGGTCATAGAGTTAAGATGACAAATAATACATGGTTACAATACAGTACATAGTTACATAAGTGAACAGGGTATACGTTATATACAAGACATTGGATGCACAGTAAGTGATAATATATATTATAGGCGTACAGTATGTAACAGTTACAGACCAGATTAAAATGTGAGACAGCTTTAGTTTTGAAAGAACTTAAATTGGTGGTGGCTATTAGAGTCTCTGTTAGATTGTTTTATTTTTTATAGGAAACGCACTCTCCTATTTGTTTATTTTTCTATGGACATTTTTTGTAGTGCTCCACCATTCTTCCTTTTTCTCTTGTCATACCTACTGGACGGAGGCACACCTAAGGACCCCCACTGCTGGATTGCATGGACGTTGCAGCTTCGAAAGTGAGTCACTTGCTTGCTACTGTACATGTTTTCCTGGCTATGATCTTTAATGAGATTTTGGTATTATCTAGGGTGAGTTATATGCTTATGACTCCTGGTGTTAATGTGTGTCAATTTCTCACTATGTGGTGAGTTCACTATCCAGGAGTCTACATCCAATACCTGTTGTCTTCAATCAAGTATTTATCCTGGGGATCCTTCTACAAGTATTCTTTATTCCTTCAATTATATTTTCTGTTATCGGTCCTTAGCACCACGCATTTACATTCTACTTTTAGACTTAGAACACCCTGATGAAGTAACATGAATGTCAATAGGGCATACAGTAGCTTAAGTATTGAAACAAAAAAATTAAAACAAAGTGTGCATTTTAAGCAATTAAAATAGTATGTTGGATTTCTTTATCCAGACACAAAAGAGAAAATCAAATTTGAGATGTGACATAGTATACATTTGGCAATTATTAAAGGTTGGAGAAGTCAAGTGTACCCAATTCAATGTTTTGAAAGCACCTCGGGCGATTATTTGTTATATAACATGAACTGGAGATGGAGCTCATAGTATTTTATTCAGGCACAGATGACACTGCTAAAAATGGTTTTGCTACAATAAATACATCTACTGTAGGTGGATGCGGTTGCGAGGACACACAGTTGAAAAGCATGAGATTAACCTTGAGCCCTGCATCTCTACAGATGGAATACATGAATTAAACTACATAGCCTGAAATAAACATTGGAGACAATTATACTGCAACAAGAGTACAGAATATGCTATCATCTTATACAACATATGTATTTCTTATTGTTATAATGAATGTAAACATGAAATCAATTAAACAGCATTAAACCCCAAATATGTTAAAAAAAACGTTATATTAAAAATATATTCACATTAAAAAGTAGTAAATCACTTTTTATAGACTTATTAATTAATTCTCCTAACTACAACTTAATACTTTGGTGATCAGCGGAGCAACGATATAGTATACTGAAAAAGTCCTTTTTGTGTACTCTGTACTCAGCATCACTAGTGTTACTGTATCTCTAAGCAAAGCATACACTACACTGAAATTGTAAGTGTTGCTTGAAAGCAATACAGATAAAACCTTATCTGCTATAAAAATTATTTCTTGAAAAAATAGGAGCATCTGTGTGCAAAAAGCGTTGTGAGTAACTTTCTGCAAAAGGAGCTATATTATTGATATTTGATCAGAAATACAGATTAAGTTAGGGGTATTTTCCTCTTGACTGTGCTTTAGCTTCCCTGGTCAGAGAATACCCAGCTATGGACAAGCCAACACACTGAATTAGATTAGCCAAGGTTAAAAACATATCTTTTTTTCAGCTTTTTTTTTAAACCAGAATCACAGTAAAGTACCAAGACAAACCTGTACTTTCAAAAACTAACTGGCTTCACACGTCATGGGATTTATTTGCTAAAATGACAGTTATTAGTGAAGTAAACCCACAGAAAATGGAGGACTTAGTGCTTGTGGTTTAACCACCACCAATTGGTGAATAACTACAGTAGCCCTAGCATTAATTGCATCAGTAAGCAGTATGGGTAGTATATGGTGCAACAGGAGATTTTAGGGGATAACATTATTGTCATAATGCATCAGTTTATAACGTTGCATATAACGTTGTATATAATGTTATATATAACGTTGCATATAACGTTGTATATAATGTTATATATAACATTGCATATAACGTTGTATAACTTTGCATACAACGTTGCATACAGTATAACGTTGCATATAACGTTGCAACATGTATGTTACTATTGTTAAATAGGTAGAAGGCGGCAACCATTTTGTGACTAGGAAATATACAATAAATGTATTGTGTGAGAATTGTTTTTCTAATGAACTAACAAAACAAGAAATGGCCTCAGAGTCATAAAAGGACATGCCTGATACATCCCCACTGCCACCTTAACAGAAACATATTCAATGCTCAATGCATTCTTCTGGGTTCTCCATAATATAGAAGTAGGTGTTAACATACATCACTGGTTTTTGGGAAGGATACGATCAGTGCCAGGAAACAATACAATACCTTTAATAATTTCTCCCATGATGCACCCCACTGACCACATGTCAACTGAAAACGAAAATGAAATGAAGGTAAACAAGAACACAGCTGCAAAACAACAAACATGAAGGGCTATCCAACAATGTCACAACACACACAGCACGGGCTAACAAGTGAATGCAAGCCCTGTTACAGACAGAAAGATAGATCATTCCAATGTGAGCTGGGAATTGGAGAATGTTCAGAATTGGATGGCAATAATTATTTGAAGCTAAATATTGGAAATCCCAGTTACTACCAGAATTAAGAAACCCTTTAATGCCCAAATATCTTTGTTTATCAATTACATTTAGAAAATGGCATTTAACATATGAAATTATTCACGTGTTACTAAAAATGGAAAAAAAAAAAAAAGATAGATGCACTGCTATGGCATTGAGAACAATTTAGTGTACATAGTAAACACTATGCAAGCATGGGCCAGTTGGATGGTTCGAAACCTAAACTTCACAGATTCAACATTAGATTTGAATTCCACACTGAGAATTCAACATATGATTGAAACTGCGAGTCACACATTTTTTTGTTTAATTTAATTTTTATTTTTTGGGCGGGGGGTCATTTTTTATTATATTTTAATTTTTTTAGTAACATGGCAACATTTTTAAATAAAATCTGCGAATTTTGGCCAAAATGTTCTTTCCCATCATTTAGAAAAATGCACAATTAAATCAAGATCTTTAAATGTTGATATCAGCACGTACAATACTGTACACAGAATCTTTATTACGCATTTTTAAATTGGTATACAAATGTAGCCAAGCTTACTGTTCCCGGGGCCATGGATAAAACGCCGTAAAAATCCAGCGCTGGCTGAGGTGGCTGCTACGACAGCGCGGCGGGGATTCCATTTTTTTCAATGGGACCTCCCACAGTATTAATCCTCCTGAGCCACAATGGAAGCGATAATGGAAGCATGCATAGTGGCGTGCCGGGAACAGTAAGCGCTTCTACATCCGTTTAATAGATCCTTCTTTAGCTCAATGAGGTTTTTAATGGCCAAATGTCATTAGCTCTCAACAAGCCAGTTAATATTACTAATTAACTAATTCAAAGAAACTTTGCCAATTCTACCCCAAAAACATATTCAGTTGCAATAGCTTATTCCTGCAGAATAAGAAGCCCGCATGGAAATAAAAAACAGACACCCGGTGTCATGAAGCTGAGATGCAGGACATTGCGTCCAATGTGGCGGTAACTGCCATTCAAGTCAATGACAGTTACTGCAAAATCGGGCGCAATGTCCTGCATCTTGGTTTCATGACTCCCGGCCACTTTGTAAAAATAATTGCTATACAGACAATAATTCTGCATTCTTAATTTCCTACAGTATGTAGCGATTGCTTTGAGGAGCGCTACAGATGGAGCATATGGTTATTGCACACCCTGCCGCGTTATAGTGGGATATTCTGTGATATTCTGCATTATCAATGATATTGTATCCTATGAAAAATCCGTGATATTTTGCGTTATGAGGGCGTGAAATAACCTTGGCTAGATCTGTAGGCTTGTTAATGAAGAAGAGGTATACAGAATAAGAAACTCCCTGTAGGTGGCATCCTTTTTCCTGAGAAACAAGATAAGCTCGGACTGTTTCTGAAAAAAAATGATATATATATATATTTTTTATCATTGGTTGGGGGCATGTTTTGAAGTAAATTACTCCAAAATTGTGTCATAGTCCCAGACAGATGTGTATGTCACATTGTTTGAATATGATATATATATCTGTCTGGGACTATGACACGATTTTGGAGTAATTTACTTCAAAACATGCCCCCAACCAATTAAAGGGTTTTGGAAACCAAGGTGTATAATAATGGGTACCAGGCACTTTGTAGTACAACAGTCATTTATTCGTGTCCCCATGGACTGCTGACACATATATTAGTAACCTTGTACTGTATTTTATAACAGACATGCATGAATACAGTTCTTCCATCAATGCCCAATCTTAACACTTCAATGAAGTTACTAAATGTGGGACCCAACGCCGCTGGTTGCTTTGGAACCATCAACAGTATTGATCCTATTACTCAGGCCCCTCCGGAATCCTGATGGGTCTTTTCTTGCTTGACCCAATACCTTGTGCCTGCTTGGGAACTGTCACTTCCGCATAGATGGATAAGGAATATTAGCACCAATCCGCGGTTAGAACTGAACCACCGGCACCCTGGAGCCCTCGTTCCCGAGGCCCTCTGGCGTGCCGTATTCCCTTTTATTACTTATTCAGGACTCCATTTCTTCTTTCGGGGAGTCTAACGGTTACTGTACAGAATTTGGTCAAAGACAACCAAAAGAAGGTCCCCAAATGTTGCACTCAACCCTAAGTATCAAAAAATTATTTGTAAATCAGCAAATTGATATAGTAGTATGAGGGAAATGGGGAAAAAAATCACCTGGGCTAACTCATAAACAGTGTGTTGGAGATTGGTCGTAATACAAATCCTCAGTTGAAACCAAAACAATTAAATGTTATTAACATATTGAACTCACTCAGTGTTGAATATTTGATAGTGTATAATGTTAAAATCACGTGTGGTGATAAATGGAACTACAACTGTAGGATCAGAAAGCATCAATTAGCAATCAGCTGTAGCTTTGCAATGGTCTCTCTCTCCTTGCATCTCAATTGTTAGGTGTTGGAATTTGAGAAAGATATATACCGTAGAGCAGAGATAATCCTAATACTAATATTCATATGAACTCTCAATAGGATGTATAGCGCACAGTCGAAATGTATATACATATGTACCTGAGAAGCAGCCCCAGTTTATCAGACTGTAATGAAATCAAGGCGCTAGACATATAAGTATATATCTCTATATGCCAGCAGTGATAGTTACAAGCAACAAACAAAATCAGTATTGCCTCACAGTTATTCACTACCATATGTATGCCTACAACGGCAAATTAAAGCAACATGATGGTCATACCATTTGATATTGCGTCTAGTATTGGCAATACCATTTTCAGTAATAAGTAACAGCAAGCATAAATTGACCTTATGTCAAATAGTCAATACTGTATATTGATTGTCAGAAACACCAGTAGTGCCTCGTGGTGGTACACAATACATAGAGTGCATCTATATGTATATATGGAACCATACAATATAATGGTCATTCCGTAAGGCTTTTATAGTTAATGCTAATTATGCCAGTTGTAGTACTGTGTGCCAGCGAGTGTTTCAAAAGGTAAATGCAGACGGATTAGTACCAACAATTAATGACAAATAGCCAGCCAGTGTTGTGTCAAAATTACCTGCTATCAAAGACATACATATGTCTGTATCGAAAAAGTGGAAATCAGGCTTCTGTGACCTTCATGAATTACTGTCTCTTATGTGTCAACTGTGAGTGATAGTCAAAATAGTAATACATATCACAATCCATAGTGTGGTGTTACAAGAAAGATCGCTATACAACCCGGTTCCAGCGTGTAGTTCGGCCGCCTCCGCATCAGATCTCACCACCAGAAGACAGCCGAACTACACGCCCTTATAGCCCATTCAAGTGAATAATCATTAAGATGTCTTCAGGAGCTGAAGATGTCTTGTGGGATAGCAGGACAAGATAAGATACATATCAGCTTCATAGTGTACAGTATTCCCTAGCACAGTAGCTGTTACATTTACTAAGCTGTGTATTCCTTAAGCCCCTTCCTGCATCAGAAGACTACTGGCTTATTCATTTGAACAAGCTCTAAGGTGTCTCCCAGTTCTAGAAGGTGCTTAAGAAATAGCAGTGCTTAGTAAATATGGGCCATTCAGTTAAAATTTCTCTGCACAAATCAATTTAGCCCAGATTTATCAAATGTTGCTAAGTCATACCCTGTAAGGCTACGTTTCTAGTGCCAGCGATGGCGACGCGACCGATGATGTCGCCACTGGCGAAAGTTAAACTAGTTTTAAGCAACGTCGCTGACGACAAGGCCAGTGATGTCATGAAGGGGGCGGGCAGCGCTCTCTGATTGGTTTAGAGACAGTCACATGTGGCGACTGTCTCTAAAAAATCAAATTTAACTGGCTTCAAAATTTTTGGTCGCTCTGTCGCTCCGTCGCTCCTTCGCTGTCACGCTTACTATAAGCTCTTGCTTCAATGGATTTGTTTTGGACCGACGGCGACGCGAAGTCGCCAGGCACTATAAGCACAGCCTAAGACATATTTATTTAAAAGCCTCTAAAGGTAAAATTCTAAGGCTACGCTTATAGTGCCGGCGACGGTGACGTCAGGCTGTGGTCGCTGGAAAAATCAAATTGAGATGACATCCAGCGATTGTGACCAAGCCGTTGCTCCGTCGTGTCGCGCCTACTATAAGCGCATTTGTTTTGACGCGACATTGCGTCACTGTCGCCATTGCTGGCACTATAAGCACAGCCTTTGTATCCTGACATTAAACAACCTTTTGTGAAAAAACAGTACAGCATTACCACCTCAAAACAAAGTTTCCTCTCCTCTGACTTTGATAGAAAACAAATAAGGTAGCGCTAATTTCAAATACCTAAAATAAGAATTGTACACTTGAACGAAGTGGCTGGCTGCCTGTGATATAACTCTGACCCCAGGTCAGATAGAATAGTGTGAAAAATGTTATCTCTATC
This sequence comes from Ascaphus truei, assembly GCF_040206685.1. Lineage (NCBI taxonomy): Eukaryota > Metazoa > Chordata > Amphibia > Anura > Ascaphidae > Ascaphus > Ascaphus truei. Next base: position 317,641,545 of record NC_134483.1, read on the forward strand.
TCAGACATGAAATGGAAATAAATAAAAATACATAAAAATAAAAATACAGTACTATACTATGTATTTTTATTTATTTCCATTTCATGTCTGATCCTCTTCACGTGGAGCACTCAGCGGATTCGCCAGTATCATCTACTCTGGTTGTATATATCTTTTATTCATTATCTAAGTGCAGAGCGCCATAGATATAACATTTTTCACGCTCTCCTCTGACTACCCCAAACATGGCAAACCAGTAAAACACTCCAGAGATGCTCCCGCATTGCTGAATGCCAAGGGAGGAAATGACGCTCCACAGCAGGTTTCATACACTACAAATGTATTCTTTCTGCCTACAATGCTGACCTATCCCTATCTAAACAAAATTACTTCAACTCCCTCTTATCTACCATGCCCACAATGCCTGTTTTCTATTTTCAACTCTCTCCTTTGCCCACCTACTTCACCTCCTGTTTCACTACTTCCCTTACTGCTCAAGATCTCGTGAAACCACATCAAATATAGTTGATGCTATTCGATACAACATAGCACTTTGTCCAGTTCTATCTATACAAAACAGCTCCAGCCCACTCCAACGTGCCATCTTTAAATGTTCCGCGCAGGACCACTACACATCCTAAACCTCCCACTCCGATGGGCTATCCTTAAATGTTTAAAGAAGTTTGCGTCAGAGTGGGTGGTCTGGGATGTGTAGTGGTCCTGTGCAGTACATTTAAAGATGACTTGTCAGAGCTGACAGTGTGGGAGCACTAAATGTGAAGCGACGAGGTTCCCTCCGACCAGATGTCCTGCCGGTGAGTTGTCCCGGCAGTGTGCCGGTGACAGTTTGGTCGCAGCCAAATGTCCCATTCATCAATACTTGGACCCCTACTCTTCTCCTCTATGGGGATGATATCCACATCTATCTCTCCTCTTCTCTTCACTCTCATGTCGCAAAACAGGTTTTCTGCTATCTCCTCATGGATGTCCAATCACTATCTTAAATTTAACATGTCAAAAACTGAACTTATAATTTTCCCTCCTTCCAACTTTACTGGATGTCTCGCTTGCTATATCAGTCACTTTTTACTTTGATTGGAATTAACACAAAAGGTTATGCACGTGGACAAATTTCGGTCCAAATAGTCAACATCTATCTATGCCCAAATGTCAGTCCTACTAATGACTGCAGTATGATAAATTCATTACACTTTATTTATTTTTCCCCAGCTAAACTTTGAGTTTAGTAAACTGCCAAGTATAATAACATTTGCTAAATTTTTCCTGTTGAGTTATCAGCTGCTTCTGAGGCTAGAGATAAAAAAAAGCTGGGCCACTTCAGAGCCTAAAGGACAATGAAAATCTCTAATCATTTATCTTTTTGTTCCTTGTGGGCACAGCGTGATGCTGTTCTGCACAGAGAATGCAATTTTCAATGAGTACAGCAACAAGACTACTAAGACCAGAGGTTGAAGTGTAATAAAATACCAGTACTCGGTTTGATTGCAAAACAGCCAAATACTTTATAACAAGCACAGCCATTTAACACATCATTTTACAAGGTCTATGCTACATTTACATTCAATTTAAAAACAGACATTGACAATGATTTAGAATAGAATTTGATCTTTAAGCTTGTACCATCACAGTTTAATACTAAGACTAAAGGGCCTATTTATAATTGTCCTGGCAGCAAATCAGTATCAGATGTACCGCAGAAAAGAAATCCCAATGAAAACAATTTTTTTCCTTTGATAAATATGATGCAAATTTTCCATTATCATATTCAAGTGGATCAAATAGAAAACACCCGCAACGTTACATACACATGTACACAGATTTCCTTATTGTTTGAAAGGCTATCCGTCCCTCATCACGTTCCTTTACTAAACTTCCTCAGACCTTGACTAAGTAAACAAATAAAGCTGCTTTAGAGCAAAAAGCACAACACACTTGTCTCCCTCACTCTGGCCCATATTTACTAAGTGGTAACAAATACTGCCCCCTTCAAAGTCCAACCGTTCTCCTCATCGTGGTGTTGGGGGTGGCAACGGTATACTATAGTATGCTAGCTAAACGGCTCTGGCCTGGGGAAAGACCTGGCCACCTACCCCAGTATTTTGGCCAAAAATATTCTATAGATCCACGACTCAACATTGATTCCAACATGGTATTGGAAAGTGGGACCCGTAAGCTGGAAGGTACCCAAAATGCGATTGGGGAAGAGCAAGGAGGAGTTCGGAGTAGCTGGGGCAGTGATGACACGGATAGGATAAATCCGTTGGGACGCCCATCTGCTGATGTGGCCCACACTAAAACAACCACTCTGCGCTGCACAAAACCATACAAGATTGGGACGTGGAACGTGAATGGCCTGAACGCAGGAAAACTGGACATTGTGAAAAGGGAAATGAATCGACTGAACATCTACATATTGGGCATCAGTGAAATACATTGGACTGGCAATGGCTTCTTCAATTCCGGCAAGCACACAGTGTATTACTTTGGCAATGACACCACCAGACGGTGAGGAGTAGGCTTTATCGTGAACAAGAAAATTGCCAAAGCCACCAAGAGTTATCAGACACTTAGCGACCGAATAATGGCCATCCGAATCAGAGGGAAACCTCGTGACGTTACGGTTCTGCAAATATACTCCCCAACAACAGTCGCATCTGAAGAGGAAGTGGAAGAGTTCTATGGCGAACTTCAGGATGCCCTAAGCCAAACACCCAATAAGGACTTTATCTACATTATGGGCGATTTCAACTCCAAAGTGGGAACTATGGCAGAACCCGAAATTGCTGGAAGATTCATTTTAGGAGTGCGGAACAAGGCTGGAGACCGACTGGTTCAATTCTGTCCAGAACATCGGCTAAAGATTACCAACACTTGGTTTGAACAACTCAAACGGCGGCTGTACACCTGGACATCACCAATTGGAATATACAGAAACCAAATCGACCACATCCTGTGTCAGAAGAAATGGCAGAGCTCGATCTTGGCTGTGAAGACATACCCTGGTGCTGATTGCGGATCAGATCACCAACTGCTGGCAGTCACAGTCAAACTCAGATTCTGTAACACCAAACAAACGGCAGCCACAAAGAAATTCGATACAGACAAGATCAGCTCCAGCTACGCTGTTGAAGTAAAGAACAGACTCGACCTCCTCGCTACAGAAGAGAGGCATCCAGACGAGCTGTGGGGAGAAGTGAAAGTATGCATTATTGTAACAGCCTTATAACATGTCCCATATAAGAAACCATCGAAATCAGCCCAATAAATCTCCGATTCGACCATCAGCATCGCAGAAGAGAGAAGGAAGGCCAAAGCTATTGGGAACAGAGAAGATGTCAGAAGACTGAATGCAGATTTCCAAAGAGAGGCTAGAAAGGACAAAGAGAACTACTGGAATGAACAGTGCCATAAGATGGAGGAAGCGAACAGGAAAGGTCATACGTGAAAACTCTACACACACATGAAGAGGGCATGGCCAAATTCAAGGCTCGGAGGGCAATAGTTCGTGGGAGCAATGGCCAGGAATTGCATGACCAGCAAGCAATACACGATCGGTGGAAGGAATACACAGAGGTTGTATGAAAGTGAACATCAGAACCATGCAACGGAGGAGAATGAGATACTGGAACTGGAGTCAGATATAATGGAGGAAGAAGTCGTATGGGCAATGAAGCATTTAGCCAATGGAAAAGTCCCAGGAATCAACGGCACACCAGCAGAATTGCTCAAGCCCATACCAGCAGCAGCATTATGTAAACGCATATGGAGCATGTGTGAGAGGCCGAAAGAATGGAAAAGAGCAGTATTAATCCCAATTCCGAAGAAGAGTGACACGAAGGATTGCTCAATTACCGCACCATAGCCTTGATACCACATGCAAGCAAAATCCTTCTGAACATTATCCAACAATGCTTGAGTACAACTGTCGATAGGTAAATGCCAGATGTGCAAGCTGAATTCAGGAAAGGCAGAAGCACTCGTGATCACATTGCCAACCTGTGATGGATTATGGAAAAAAACAGGGAGTATCAGAAAGAGCTCTACATGTGTTTCATCGATTATTCAAAGGTGTTTGATGTAATTGAGCACAAGAAGCTCTGGACCTGCCTGAAGGAAATGGGCACACCACCACACCTGACAAACTTATAAGATCACTCTATCAAGATCAAGAAGTTACAGTCCGAACGCCATACAGAAACACAATTTGGCTCAAGATCGGAAAGGTCACACGCCAAGGATACATCCTGTCACCAGCAGCTTTTAACATGTACACAAAAGCTGTCATGTAGCGAGCAGGCCTAGATGAGTCCCAGATTGGCGTGAAAATAGGCGGCAGACACATCAACAACCTTCGATACGCCGACGATACTACCCTGCTGGCTGAAAACAAGAAGGATCTTGAACATCTGATCTTGAAAGTCAAAGAAAAAGTAAGAAGGTTGGATTGCACCTGAACATTAAGACAAAGATTATGACAACAGCAAAAAATGCTAATGTTAATATAAGATCAATAATGAGGAAATTGGTTAAAGATTTCATCTTCCTTGGCTCCAAAATTGATCGCGATGGCGACTGCACCCCTGAGATAAAGAGATGGTTGGCACTTGGAAGAAATGCGATGATTGAACAACATCTGTAAAGACATCAGCTTGGCAACTAAATGCAGATTGGTCAGTGCGTTCGTTTTCCCAATAGCATTGTATGGCTGCAAAACCTGCACTCTGGGAAAGGCAGATAGGCGAAAGATCGAAGCATTTGAATTGTGGTGCTGGAGACATCTGCTGTGAATTCCATGGACAGACAGAATAATGAACCAAGCAGTCCTGGAACGGACCAAACCGATAATCTCATTGAGGCCAAAATAACAAAGCAAAAGCTCTCCTACTTTGGTCACATCATGCGAAGCAAGTCGCTTGAGAAGGACATCATGCTTGGAATGACTGGTGGTAAAAGAGGAAGAGGCCACCCAAGAACTCGCTGGCTAGATACCATCAAGATAGATACTGGACTGAACATCGAAGAATTGAAAGAAGCCGTGAGAGATCGTAAGACATGGAGCACAGTGATCCAAAGAGTGGCCGAGAATCGTACTCGACAGAATGGAGAGAGAGAGAGAGAACAAATAATGAAATCTAAACACAGCTGAAGCAACAGTTACCTGGAAGGATCAAGGTCCATATCTACTTGAACATGCTGTATAGTGTTTGTTACTATGCTGAATTTATGGCACTTGAAATATATACAGTTGTGTGAAAAAGAAAGTACACCCTCTTTGAATTCTATGGTTTTACATATCAGGAAATAATAACAATCCTTCCTTAGCGGGTCTTAAAAGGAGGTAAATTCAACCACAGATGAACAACACATGACATATTACACCGTGTCATGATTTATTTAACAAAACTAAAGACAAAATGGAGAAGCTATGTGTGAAAAACTAAGTACACCTTTACTGCTTCCATAGGAATTAAGATGCTAAGTAGCAAACAGGTGCTGCTAATCAAATGCCCTTGATTAATTGATCATCAGCAAGTGTGACCACCTCTATAAAAGCCGAAGTTTTAGCAGTTTGCTGGTCTGGAGCATTCAGGTGTGTTAACACAATGCCAAGGAGGAAAGACATAAGCAATAATCTTAGAGAAGCAATTGTTGCTGCCCATCAATCTGGGGAGGGTTATAAGGCCATTTCCAAACAATTTAAAGTCTGTCATTCTACAGTTAAACTATTCAAAAGTGGAAAACATTCAAGACAGTTGCCAATCTTCCCAGGAGTGGACGTCCCAGAAAATTCACCACAAGGTCAGACCGTGTAATGCTCAGAGAAATTGCAAAATACTCAAGAGTTACATCTCAGACTCTACAGGCCTCAGTTAGCATATTAAATGTTAAAGTTCATGACAGTACAATTAGAAAAAGACTGAACAAATATGGTTTGTTTGGAAGGGTTGCCAGGAGAAAACCTAGTCTCTCTAAACAGAACATGGCAGCACGGCTTAGGTTTGCAAAGTTGCATCTGAACAAACCACAAGACTTCTGGAACAATGTCCTTTGGACAGACGAGACCAAAATGGAGATGTTTGGCCATAATGCACAGCACCATGTTTGGCGAAAACCAAACACAACATATCAGCACAAACACCTCATATCAACTCTCAAGCACTGTGGTAGAGGGGTGATGATTTGGGCTTGTTTTGCAGCCACAGGACCTGGGAACCTTGCAGTCATTGAGTCGACCATGAACTCCTCTGTATACCAAAGTATTCTAGAGTCAAATGTGAGGCCATCTGTCCGACAGCTAAAGCTTGGCCGAAATTGGGTCATGCAACAGGACAATGATCCCAGCACACCAGGAAATCTACAACAGAATGGCTGAAAAAGAAAAGAATCAAGGTGCTCCAATGGCCCAGTCAAAGTCCCGACCTCAGCCCGATTGAAATGCTGTGGCTGGACCTTAAGAGAGCTGTGCATAAACAAATGCCCACAAACCTCAATGAACTGAAGCAATGTTGTAAAGAAGAGTGGGCCAAAATTCCTCCACAACAATGTGAGAGACTGATAAAGTCATACAGAAAACGATTACTTCAAGTTATTGCTGCTAAAGGTGGTTCTACAAGCTATTGAATCATAAGGTATACTTAGTTTTTCACACATGGCTTCTCCATTTTGGCTCTATTTTTGTTAAATAAATCATGACACGGTGTAATATGTCATGTATTGTTGTTCATCTGAGGTTGTATTGACCTAATTTTAAGACCTGCTAAGGAACAGAAGATTGTTATTATGTCCTGATGTGCAAAACCATGGAATTCAAAGAGGGTGTACACTGGCGACACACTTTATCGCAGTGCGGCCAGATCCGCAAGCCGGGAGATTTCCCGGCTTGCTAGTGGCCGCCCCTCGGCGTGCCGCGCGTCATAGACGCGCGGTCACGCGTCTTCGGGAGCCTGCGCCCCCTGCACGCGCGTCCAGGGCTCCCCGAGGGAGCCCTGGTGTCCCGCGATCTGCGGGACGGCGGCAGGGGGTTCCGGGGGACCCGGCGGACCCGGCAGCGGGAGGGAGAGCGCCCCGATCGGAGGGCGCTCTTCCGCTGCTTCGGCGCGCGCCCGTCACACTCGGGCGCGCGCCAGGCTACTGCTGCGGCACAGAACGGGCAAATGCTCGAATAAACTGTGCCGCAGCAGTACTTTCTTTTTCACACCACTGTATATTGTATATATACACATACAGTATATACACACATACATACACACACACACATATATAACAATTCCAAGTAACAAAACTGGAGCACAAAAGCTGTACCATAAAAGTAAAATAAAACTATTGTACTCTATAGGACTTTTTTGATTGATTAATATGTTGCAATTTATTTCTATAGTTCTGCAGCAAGAAAATAAGGATAAATAACCTCAAAGTAATCTTTTTATGCAATAAAATAATGTGAGCCAGATAAGCTCTGCTTGATGCACTCATGGCCGTAACATAAGTGTTAAGCTTCCATTGAAACAGTTTCTGTTAAGTTAGTTAGAGGTGTAGCCATGCCTGATGTGGCTACCAGTCTGCCCTCGTGGCACGCAAACCCTGGTAAGAGCAGGCAGTGCAAGTATCAATTATGTGTTTTTTCCCCACACAGGCAATCTTTTGAGTGACATGAGTGAGGAGGTGGGACTAGGTCTAAGTTCTGCCCAATACCGGGTTCAGACCTGGTACCTTCCCCCTACTGTACTTAAGGGAGTTGCAACCCCAAATTCAGGAGTGTCTCTACCGTGAGAGAGACAAGGTATCACACAGGACTGCTGTGCACTGGCAGGCCCTGGTACTCTTCCCTAAGGGGGGGAGTCAGTGATCACCTTTTCCCCTGGTACTGCTAGAGGGCTGGGGAAGAGCAGGGACTGCTGCGGGGGGCCTTGACCCGTAGTGAAGGTCCAGGGACCATCCTTAGGGGGTGACTCCAGTCCCTTCTACAGCGCACGCCTCGGTGTGCGCTATGCGTTCAAGCTCCGCCCCCCCAGTCAGGCCGGTCCCAGTTCGTACCCTGTCGCGCACCTTTCCCCAGCGGTGCGCAACAGGTTTTCAGGCATGCAGGAAAATTTAAACTCATGGTTTGAGACAGAGGCGTGGCTACCCCCCCGCCGGCGGTTCAGCCAATGAGGGCTAACCCGCTGCATGAGGTAATGGCCACGCCCCTGCAAACCCACTGCCACGCCTCCTCCCATCGCAAATGCTCCTTCTCTCCCCCAGACCGCAGATCGCGGTGCAGCGCTGTGCTGACTGGGGACTCACCCTAAGTCTGGAGACCAGAACAGCAACTGTATTGGGTAGGACTGCCTTGATACAGTGTGTGAGCAGAAGAATAAAACCAGTTCCAGTTGAATATTCCTCCTATTTGGTGTGTGATCTTACTGGGGGGAGAGGTAACCGTTTCTACTGTAGGAGATTGCCTCCATACATCTGCAGCTAACGGCAGATGGAGGCGCTGTGTAACATGGAGTAAATGTCGGGTATATACCCCAGAAGCCTGTCCTGCAGTCCCTACAACCATCGGCGGACAACTCAGCATTCTGTGAGCCATACACTTGGTAACAGGGGAATCTCCCATTGGGTGGGGGAAACACTGTTACATGTGGAGGCACTGCTGAGATCAGCAACAGGCAGGCTTTCAGTGATGGAAGGCTGGAAGTTAACAGGTATGCTTCCAGAGTGAGCGCTAGAGAAAGAGGGAGGCTAGGTGTAGTGTCCAGGGGACTCCGGCATACCATAACCAGGGCTTAACTTCCCCGCCATGGAACTGCAGCCTGGGCTGACCTACAGGGCAAGCTGTGCTGAGAGAGAGACGCTATTGCTGTTCGTAGTCACTCTGCAGCCTGATGCATAGGGCGTCTGGAGGGGGTCCCGTTGCCGTGGGCCAGGATCCCCTGAAGGAGACTACGGTGTCAGGGTCAGACTAGAGGGCTGGGGAAGAGCAGGAACTGCTGCAGGGGCCCTTGACCTGTAGTAAAGGTCCAGGGACCATCCTAATTCTGGAGACCAGACTAGCGACTATATTGGGCAGGACTGCCTTGATACTGTGTGTGACAGAAGAATAAAACCAGTTCCAGTTGAATATACCTCCTGCCTGGTGTGTGATCATACTGGAGGGAGAGGTAAAGTTTCTACCATAGGAGATTGCCTCCATTCATCTGTAGCCTGCGGCAGATGGAGGCGCTGTGTACCATGGAGTAAATGTCTGGTATATACCCTAGAATCCTGTCCTGCAAATTCCATAACTATCGGTGGACCACTAAGCATTCTGTGACCCAACAGGTAGCATGTGATATTAAACACAACCTTAGCGCTCAAAAGTGAATTTCTGACAGTATTTCAAATAACATGGATACAATACCAACTAGATATAGTGTCCAGAGTCCTGCTGCCCAGAAGACTTGAAGGTCAGTTCAAAAATGACCTTCTTGAATATAACCGCAAAAGAAAAGTCCTCCTTGGCGCTTGGATCCTGGTATACAATGGTGTTATTCTCCAATCGATATGTGGGGAAAATAACAATAACAACAGTGCATATCTTTCTGAGTGATTACTAATCACCTCTGTGTACACACCAGTACTTATACTTATATCACCCAATATTGCTCTAACTATTTTGAGTGACAGGGTGAATAAACGTCATACTTATATCACCCAATATTGCTCTAACTATTTTGAGTGACAGGGTGAATAAACGTCACCAGCCCTATGACTGGCAGACCTATGTGTAAGTCTGCAGTGCAGCAGTGACGAGGTTAACTTTCAGCTGAGAGGTCTGGTTAATCAGTCTGATCCCAGCTGCCTCATCAAGGAGCTTTAAAACCCCCAGGCTGTACACACATGCAGGCTGTCTGGTCAAGACAGAGTACTGAAATGCTGAAGTAAGATTACTGCTATAAGGTCTGTCTTCAAAATACATTTCTCATGAACTGTTTTTGTACTGTTATGTTGGAATCTAAACAGCCCTTGTTGGGAAAGGGCAAATCCTGCTCAGGACTTAATTTCTGTTTTGTATGCTTAAAAGAAGCTGTTTTGTTTTTGTGTGCTGTATTTTTTAAGGATCAATAAAAAAGCCTTTGCAAGAAACCCACTTGTGGTTGCATGTACCCTGCAACAACCCCCCAAAAACCCAATATATATATCTATACAACTACAATGGATATTAACACACTAGAGTGCAGAGTTGTTACCAAATCAGGTAAACATAGGAATGGGACTTATCTCTTTTAAATTCCTCTTCATATGCTACTATGGATTGAAGATGGCAGCCTCACAAGCCATATAAAACAGAAAAAAACAGAAAAAAACATAGAACAATAACGTATAAACAACTTTACTAAAAAATCATTTGGAATTACACTCACGAATTCCCTATAAAACTCGAGCGGTGTGAACATACAGGCCGTCACCAGCCCCTTTTCCTTAAGCTCTCCGGAAGATTAGTGCCCTCTGCATGGAATCTCGTCCGTCTTGTGGAGTGAACCTTTGGAGATGGTGTGTAAGTAATGCAAACCACTTCCGTGATCCTTCTCGTGCTAGTACCGCTATGTCGTCATCACGTGGTCCGCGTGCAAACTCCTACACTCTGCCTTGGTCTCCGCCACTCCCGCACCTCCTGTATGGCACAGCTATGATGCGTGTCTCACTGAGGGATCCTCTCTCCTTACTGGCTCCAGGCGGATGATATTAGTCTATGTTCCTCCCGCACATGTGCACTCCGCCCTACGCGTTTCACAAACTCCAGATCGCATCGTCAGGGGTATTGTGATGAAAGAGTGTTAACGTCCTTAAATAGCCAATGCAGATTTATAATATCCAATAGGAAACCTGCTTGATACACAGCTGATGTCCTAATTGCTAGTTCATTGTGCTTATGATCACACGTAGGTAATCCGGAACAGGAGAGAAAAACGGAGCACAGCTATGCAGACAGGTCAAAGTCCAGGGCTACAGCATATTACCAATAAAAAGTATTTAATGAATGGTTGACAGCATGGTACAGAAAGGGTAAAAAATAACTCTTACGCGTTTCACGCTACTCGTAGTGCTTTGTCAGAGAGTACATGTGATCACACGTATATTAAGCAAGTATTACTCAAGGTTATTAATTACAGATAGCAATGATTATTTGCACATATGAGACAGATAATATGCATATAAAAATTATACACAATGTATATATGTACAACCATAAATTACAAAGAATAATACATAATGTATTATATTTGGGGGCATTCTTTATAACATACACAAAGTTCAACCATGATGTTGACATTAGTATGTTACACTATATAATTCATAACGAATCTAGTGGAGACAATGTGTTTCAGGGTTTAGACTCCCAACAATAGGAGAGTGCCCTAACACTCACTCCCTAAGGAAAGATCCTAAGTCAAAGTCCAGATTAAGACCCAGGGGGGGGTGGTGTCTTCAGTTGGTATATCCCCCCCCCCCCAATTTGGATCTGTACACTCTATGCCTTTACAAATTAACCCTTCTGGATTTTGACCATGGACTAACAAAAAATGATTGGACACACTGCGTGTTTTTAACCCCTTTTTGATGTTATTAATGTGCTCAGCTAATCTTCTTTTAAGCGGCCTGCTTGTTCTTTCTACATATTGCAGGCCGCATGAGCACTCAAGAAGTTATATCACGTAGTCACGTGGGGGAGTAGAATCACACAAATATCCAAGAGAGAAACATATTGAATATACCAACTGAAGACACTATCTCCCCTGGGTCTTAGTCTGGACTTTGACTTAGGATCTTTCCTTAGGGAGTGAGTGTTAGGGCACTCTCCTATTGTTGGGAGTCTATACCATGAAACACATTGTCTCCACTAGATTCGTTATGAATTATATAGTGTAACATACTAATGTCAACATCATGGTTGAACTTTGTGTATGATATAAATAATGCCCCCAAATATAATACATTATGTATTCTTCTTTGTAATTTATGGTTGTACATATATACATCTTGTATAATTTTTATATGCATATTATCTGTCTCATATGTGCATATAATCATTGCTATCTGTAAATAATAACCTTGAGTAATACTTGCTTAATATACATTTGATCATACGCACAATGAACTATCAATTAGGACATCAGGTGTGTATCAAGCCGGTTTCCTATTGGACATACTAAGCCTGCATTGACTATTTAAGAACGGTAACACTCATTCATCACAATGCCTCTGATGAACCGAACAGGAGTTTGTAAAACGCGTAGGGCAGAGTGTGCATGTGTGGGAGGAACACAGACTAATCTCATCAGCCTGGAGCTTGTAAGAATAGAGGATCCCTCAGTGAGACCCGCGTCATAGCTGTGGCATATTGGAGATGCGGGAAGTGACGAGACCAAGGCGGAGTGTAGGAATGGGCACGCAGACTACGTGGTGACGCCATAGCGGTACCAGCATGAGAAGGATGACAGAAGTGGATTGCATTACTTACACACCATCTCCAAAGGTTCACTCCACAAGATGGACGAGTCGGGACTCCAGGCAGAGGGCACCAATCTTCCGGAGAGCTGAAGGAAAAGGGACTGGTGACGGCCTGAATGTTCACACCGCTCTAATTTTATAGGGAACTAGCTTTTGTACCCGGCTTTGCCCGGGAAGCTGCCGGCACACCTCCCCGCGCTGCTGCCACATCTCCCCTCACTGCCGGAACATCTCCCCGCCCCCCCCCCCTTCGCCCCCTGCTGCCGGCACATCTCCCCGTGCTGCTGCCGCATCTCCCCTCGCTGCCGGCACATCTCCCCGCTCCCCCTCCCCCCCGCTGCCGGCACATCTCCCCGCCCCCCCCCCCCCTCCTCACCCCCTGCTGCTGGCACATCTCCCTGCGCTGCTGCCGCATCTCCCCTCGTTGCCGGCACATCTCCCCGATTTTTCCCACATATCGATTGGAGAATAACGCCCTTGTATACCAAGATCCAAGCGCCAACAGGTAACATGCACCATACACCTGGTAACAGGGGAATCTCCCATCGGGTGGGGGAAACACCGTTACAGAGGTTTTCACACATTTAACCATAAGTGATATTAAATTACATACACAAAAACTGGAAAAATTGCCTGTAACAATAGCATTCTATGGAAAAGGCAGTGTATATAATAATAGGTTTTCTTTAATTCCGTCACCATTTCGGAAACCCTCTCTGGACATTTTTCAGCAACCATTTTAATAAAGCAACATGATAGTTTTTCATAGATGACGTTGTACACAAAGCTTCGGAGACCTCACGTCTTCAGAAGTACTCTAGCAACAGAAAAGAGATATACGAGGTCTTAAGCTTGTCCAGAGCTGTATTTAGAAAGAACTATTACTAGAGCTGTCACTAAACCTATCAAAAAGTATGATGGCTTCTAGCACTACTCCTCTTTGTAAACATAATTTATACCACCAAATCTGAGCAGGACGCAGCCTTACCTGTCTGAAAAATAGTGTGTCTAATGTTTCATTATTGTATTTACGACAGAGGGAACACTGAATGTTTGTTGATTTACAAAACCTTATTAAAACTTAGAAGCAATCTTCATAATACATAATCCCCAGCAAGATACTGAAATGTGCAGCTTATGCATTGCTCTACTCTAATTGTAACACATTCATATTATTATAAATAATGTATAATAGGCAGACATAGGAACATTGTGGAAATTCATCACGGCAAAACCTTTGATTACAACTTTCATCACAGCTAAGAAATACCTTTGATTATTTTCTTAGCTGCATTCACCCTAGTTAGCCCTTAAGGGTATGTTTATATGCTTTGTTAAAGCCACATATATTTGTTTGAATATTTTAGGCAATAGAGGTTATAATTATCCTTCAGAGACAGCTTATTTTTCCAACAAACATTTTCCATTCTTATTTCAAGCAGTACATTTTTATGTTAACACATCTAACAAATGTATCTGTTTTTATTCTTTCGGTGCTGGAATACTGGCCAAAGAGCTCCAAAGTCACCATAACAATGGTACCAATGATTCAAATGTGAAGAGCTGGGACATGTGGTTGCCAACTGCCCAAAACAAATAGTCTGTGCAATATAATATGGGGACCCAACATGAATGTCCCCTGATAAATATAGCACAGTGGCGCTCAGTCAAAGTTTTTATGATTTCTCCAACACATACAGTACTTACCTATTACAACAGAGTTAATTGTCACGAAGACAACATGCTTAGTTAAGTATTACTGTTAAAATCTGGCCTTTGTGGTAGCCCTTAAGGACTGAACTTGAGCCCCACTGATGTAGAGGATTTCATTCTGAAGCCCATTGGATTACATGTCCTTTAAAAGTGAATGGAAAAGTAGTTTGCACTCTGATTCAGGGAGTAATGTCACCATGGTCTCTGGGAAACCTGAACTAGTTTGGTTAATAATAAAAAGTGTATTTATATTAGCTGCATTTATGGTACTGCCATCTATTATCCCACAGTTCTGGTAACCATAGAGATGAAATAAAAATCTTGAAATCACTGCTGTAGTCCTTCCACACCTATTGCATCAGGATTTTCTGGGATTTAAAATTTTACTCCAAGAAGGAAAGTCTACTAAGACTCCAGGCCTAATCCAAGAAATCTCTTGTGAATTACATTTTGCTGATTGGGCCTGGAGTTATGTAGTGAAGAAAGAATAAGTAAAAAATTAGAAACAACCATATTAACTAAGAACCACAAATAAGTACTTGAAGGAGCAAAAAAAATAGCCAACTGATCCCCCACATAGTGAACAAACCTGTGTATCAAAAGACAGTCAAGCCCAATAAGCAATTGACTGAAAAAGAGTCTGAGGTTATTCCACTGGTTAGTCCGCTTAGTACAATAGAATTGTTCAGTAAGAATTTTGGATGTGATCAAGCAAAAGACCCACAGTTCCAGAATATTCCAAAATACATTGTAGAAATCAATGGAGTACCCGTAGAAGAAAAAACAAAAAAGGCCAGGCCCCTATTATATTTTAAAGAATTATCTCCTTTATCAGGTAAATCCAGATTTGACTGAAGAAGTGAAACAGCTCCTTGTACCCCGACAACAAAGTAAGATGGTCATTGAATTGACAGAGTCACCTCCTTGGTGGACTCCTAGGAGAAGAAACAACACTTACGAGAGCATTACAGAGATTCTACTGGCCCAACATATATGCGGAGGTGAAAAGATATTTCACATTTTGTCCTGAGTGCCAATTAGCCTCCACACGGCCAAAGTAAAGCTCCTCTAATTCCATTATTACTGATTATTAAAGAACCATATATTCAAATTGTAATGGACTTAATAGATCTCTTGGTAAGATCAGCTGTGTGGTCACCAAAATATTTTGATTATTTAAGCAATAAGGTACCACAAATCAATTGCCCCTCATAACATGGCCTCAAAGACTATAGCTAAAGAACCCAAGTCTTTGCCATGGTTGTATTTCGCAAATAAATATTAATTGACCAAGGAACACCATTTGTCTCACTACTAATGAAGGAACTGTGTAAATTGCTACAGATCGAACTACTAAGGACGTCAGTCTACCACCCAGAAACAGATGGGCTTGTGGAACGATTCAATCAAACCCGATAAAGTATGTTGGAAAAAGTGGTAAACTGTTAAGGGAAGAACTGGGACCTTTTATTATCATACCTGATGTTGTTATTAGTGCGATTCCATAATCATTATCAGGTTACCCACACATTGAATTACTATGCAGGAAATATTTGATATAATAAAAAAGGATGGGAAGAAGAAAATGTCCCAGGAACTAATATTTTTAACTACACAGCCTAAATGAGTGCAAAAATAACTGTAGTCCCCCCTATAGTATAAGAGTGTTTGGAAACCACCGATCATACTACAGCCATAGAGCCACAGTATGAAAATTCCAACCAGGCGATACAGTCATGTTCCTGGTACTGACTGCGATGAGTAAACCACTAGTTAGATGGCAAGAAAAAAAGGTACAACTTTAGCATATCAACGGGTGCAATAGGGAATCATACTGTGTAATAATTGAGGAGGTCATTACAAAAGCAAAAACTGAAGGGCAACTACAAATATCGCAAGCATTGTCTTCAGAACAACATAGAGACACTGTTGAAATGGCAGGTTGAACCAAGGAAGTATACAGGTATCACAGCATTATTACAGAACTTGGACTTTAAGTAAAGTCAAGACTATATAGTATTCCAGAGGCAAAAAGAAAGAAATAAAGGCTGAGATTGAGAATGTGATGGAATACTGTAGGTGTTATTGAACAATCCATCAGTGAATGGTTTAACCCAAAAGTTCTAGTTCCTAAACCAGATGGTACCTGAAGCTCATATACAGTAACAATGTTGTAAAACAAAATGAAGTATTACAGTTTAATGCGTAACCCCTACATAGGGTTAATAAATTAATAGATACATTGAGAAAAGCCAGCTTTCTCTCACCTTAAGACCTTATGAAGGGATACTGGCAAATTCAACTTACTGAAGCAGCACAGGAGAAAAATGCCTTGCAATCAGAGGTGGGTTATACTAGTATATGGAACTTCATTTTGTCTTACATGGAATAACCTCAACTTTCCAAATCCTCATGGACACACTACTCACCTCTAACAAATTTACTAGTGCAAGATGTTCAGATCTACTAAAGTGGATTGAAGAGGTCGAATCAGCATGTACAGTATTGACCTAGAAGCAGCCCTTTGAGCAGATCCAGTAATGGTAGCCCCAGACTTTAAAAAGCATGTTATCCTTCCGACAAATAACTCTGATATAGAACTAGGAGCAGTACTGTCCCAGATGATAGAGAAAGTAGAGCATCCAGTCCTGTATCTTAGTAGAAAGCAACAAAAAAGAACATAGAAAAGGCTGTAGGAGGGCTCATTAGAACTCCCAAAAATAATAGCAAATATTTATGGAATTTAAAGTAATAATAATTTTTACCTGCATGCACATTAAATGCAGTAAAAAAAACACACACAACAAAATGCTAACACCAATGTCCCAGCCTGCTTAGAAATCTAACAAAAATGAATACATATATAGAACACACAGCTAAAATCCCTGAGGACAATACTCACACCTTTCCTCTTAAAATAATGTGAGAACAAAAAAAAAAGCAGCTTTCAGTTGCTCAAAATTCCTTGATAATTGTGCAAGATTAGCAAAAGGCAGCTAATATGGTAAATATATTCAAATATAGATGATAATTTATTAAGTACAGGTATAAGTATATAGGAAAAAGTGTCTGTCATCTAAATTGTGAATAGGTTGAACTTGATGACGTACAGTATGTCTTTTTTCAACCTCGTCTACAATATAACCATGTAACTACCGTTTGTAAGTATGTATCAAAATACTAATCCATCGATATTAGTGCAGAGAACTCCACTTCTTCTGAGTTTGAAGAAACTCCCATGTACAGGTGGTGAAACGTGCGTTCGTGTGTGGTTTGAGGGGCGCTCTCCCTCGGGACACCAATTCGGTGAAGTACATCTTTGTTTTTAGCAGCAAATGCAATACTATTTACATTTGTGCAAGCTACTAGGAGGAATGGCCACATGGACATGATGAGAAATCTGCATGAGAATCTTGCAATTTCAAAGGGTGAGGTAGCGGAATATTTCGGAACTGAATTGAGGATCCATGACCAGTCACTCTACACAAGAATCCAATTTGATGTAGAGTTTCCTGCAGTAATAATAATCTAAATCCTGTAATTGCAGAACTGAAGACTGTGCATTTTCTTCAGAAGTTTGTAACCACAAAGGATTCGACAGTGGCATTCCTAGAATCTGAATTGAGGGTTCATGACCAGTCTCTTTATTTTGGAACCCTACCTTGATGTGGAGCTCTCTGCAGTAATACTGATGGATGGGTATTTTGATACATACTTAATAAAATATCATCTATATTTGAATATATTTACCATATTGGCTCCATTTTATTAGTAATGCACAATTTTTATTTATTTATTTATAAAATGTTTTACGAGGAAGTAATAATTTTTGTGGTACATAATTATGTGTTATTGTTACATTTGCAAGCAGTGCTAGGACATTGGTATTATTATTTTGTGGGGTTCTTTCTTTTGAGTGCATTCAATGTAGATGCAATAAAACATTTTTTTTACTGTACATTCATGAAGTATTTATTATTATTTTTGGAAGTTCTAAGATGCCCTCCTAGTACCTTTTCATTTTTCCGTTTTATTCAACTGCTTTAGGTGAGGAGCACAACTATTGTTTTTAGTCACGTAGAACTCCGATGGCTATTTGGAAAATCTGAAGTGGAACCTGCTATTGTTGCATGTATAGCTTAGTAGAAAGCTATTAAAAATAAAATAAAGATACACAGTAGAAGAAATATACTGAGGTGGCCAATCAGCCTGGACAGTAACAAAGTAAAAATCCTTGAGAAAGGTTTCATTTGGAATTGAAACGCGTGTTTATATAAAAAAAATATATATATGTATCTATATGTACAGTATATATATTTATTTAATATCTATATATATATATATAGCATATATTTACAGTTTATATTTCTCCTTTTTGTACTAAACTTGTGAATATGGATATATATTAAATTAGATGTTGCAAAAGACCCTTGTGAAATTGTATTAACATTTCTTAAGACACTCTATAAATATTAATAAAATATGTTACTTCATTAACTATATATATATATACAGCTCAACCCCGTTATAACGCGATCCGTTACAAAGCGAAACCGCTTATAGCGCGATCCGCGTGTGGCTCCCAATTTTCATATTTATGAATAATTTACATCACGATTATTGGTATCTTAAATACTTTATTGTACAATGCATACAATTGTACATTATTTCGAACGCGATCCGCTTATAACGCGATGTGATTCTTTGGACCCCAAGCACAGCGTTATAAGGGGGTTGAGCTGTATATACACATATATAAGGTCATGTGAAAAAGAAAGTACACCCTCTCTGAATTCCATGGTTTTACATATCAGGACATAATAACAATCATCTGTTCCTTAGCAGGTCTAAAATTAGGTAAATACAACCTCAGATGAACAACAACATATGACATATTACACCGTGTCATGATTTATTTAACAAAAATAAAGCCAAAATGGAGAAGCTATGTGTGAAAAACTAAGTACACCCTTACTGCTTCCATGGGAATTAAGTTGCTAAGTAGCAGACAGGTGCTGCTAATCAAATGCCCTTGATTCATTGATCATCAGCAAGTGTGACCACCTCTATAAAAGCCAAAGTTTTAGTAGTTTGCTGGTCTGGAGCATTCAGGTGTGTGTTAACACAATGCTAAGTAGGAAAGACATCAGCAATGATTTTAGAGAAGCAATTGTTGCTGCCCATCAATCTGGGAAGGGTTATTAGACCATTTCCAAACAATTTAAAGTCCACCTTTCTACGGGGAGAAAGATTATTCAAAAGTGGAAAACATTCAAGACAGTTGCCAATCTTCCCAGGAGTGGACATCCCAGCAAATTCATCCCAGGGTCAGACCGTGCAATGCTCAGAGAAATTGCAAAATACCCAAGAGTTACATCTCAGACGCTTCAGGCCTCAGCAAGCATGTTAAATGTTAAAGTTCATGACAGTACAATTAGAAAAAGACTGAACAAGTATGGTTTGTTGTGAAGGGTTGCCAGGAGAAAGCCTCTTCTCTCTAAAAAGAACATGGCAACATGGCTTAGGTTTGCAAAGTTGCATCTGAACAACCACAAGACTTCTGGAACAATGTCCTTTGGACAGACGAGACCAAAGTGGAGATGTTTGGCCATAATGCACACCGCCGCGTTTGGCGAAAACCAAACATAGCATATCAGCACAAACACCTCATATCAACTGTCCAGCAAGGTGGTGGAGGAGTGATGATTTGGGCTTGTTTTGCAGCCACAGGGGAACCTTGCAGTCATTGAGCCGACCATGAACTCCTCTGTATACCAAAGTATTCTAGAGTCAAATGTGAGGCCATCTGTCCGACAGCTAAAGCTTGGCCGAAATTGGGTCATGCAACAGGACAATGATCCCAAGTACACCAGCAAATCTGCAACAGAATGGCTGAAAAAGAAAAGAATCAAGGTGTTGCAATGGCCCAGTCAAAGTCCAGACATCAACTTGATTGAAATGCTGTGGCTGGACCTTAAGAGAGCTGTGCATAAACAAATGCCCACAAACCTCAATGAACTGAAGCAACGTTGTAAAGAAGAGTGGGCCAAAATTCCTCCAAAATGATGTCAGAGACTGATAAAGTCATACAGAAAACGATTACTTCAAGTTATTGCTGCTAAAGGTGGTTCTACAAGCTATTGAATCATAAGGTGTACTTAGTTTTTCACACATGGCTTATCCATTTTGGCTTTATTTTTGTTAAATAAATCATCACTCAGTGTAATATGTCATGTATTGTTGTTCATCTGAGGTTGTATTTACCTAATTTTAAGACCTGCTAAGGAATAGACGATTGTTATTATATCCTGATAAGGAAAACCATGGAATTCAAAGAGGGTGTACTTTCTTTTTCACATGACTGTATATATATAGTCAAATAGAACAGTTGGCACTCCTATTGGTGCTGGTAAGGTTCCAACATAAACCGAAATGCCGATCACCTAATAAAATCACTTTATGAAAGAAAAACCATGTGTTTGGGACTTCTACTTTGTGTATATATAAAATGATCAAATTCACATATTTCACCTTAATACGATAAACCAAAAGCAGAACAAAAACCAATAGACTTTAGGCTAAGCTAGAATGAAAAACAAAACCCGCACATATCTTACCGTCAGCTTAAAATGACATCAATGCACGCAAACTTTTGAAGACACCATATAAGCATTATAATATATAATCCCATTTTAGGAGATACACATAGCATTTACAAAATTGGCCCTAAATCCAAAGAAAAGGGGATTTTTGAATGATGATTAAATCATATTATTATAAGGACAACACGATGAAAGAAAAGGACATACAATTTCGTGAGAGTGGAATTTAGAATTCAAGGCATTTGTCTCAATAAAACATATAAGCAAGCTGAGAGCAACCAATGTCAACATGATAAACAAAACAGCTACCGACCCATAACCTACTTCTAATATTTTTTTCATGTATTTGTACTTTGATGATTTATTCACCTTTAGGTTTTTTTTTTGTATCATGTGAAACTGCATTTGCAAAGCATAAAATGAGAAAGAGAAATATGAGAAACAATAAACACCCCAAAACATAAAATATGCAGTTGTCCAGCTCAAAAAATTGAATGTGCATATTTTAATTCTCTGTGCTGCATATTAAAGATCTTGAGGTCATTGTTAAAATGCTTCTTTTTTTTTTTTTTTTTTTAAATCTAATTAATTTGCTCTTGCGATTTATACATACCTTCCAACCTAGCGCTCTTTGACTTTGGCTATTACTTGAAAACTAATGGAACTATGGATGTAGAAGCCTGTAGCATGATTGATAATCTGGGAGTGAACTGGAAATACAGGGAATATTCATTCATTGTGACCTGGTGGAAAAGAAAACATTAGAAAACAATGTTGTTTACCTATTCAGCACGCTAAGTACCAGGACTTTTAGGAAGTTTAAGAGTGGCAAAAGGAGAGTTGAGCCAAATTTAAGACTGTAGTGCATCAAGTCATTTTAACCCTTTGCGTGCCCTATGATATTGGGGCAACGTCATATTAAGTGGCACCTGAGACCGAATGGGACCATTTCTCCGCAGCCACCCCAATGCTGCCGTTTAGCCGCAGCCGTTCAGCTGACAAGGACAGTCAGTCACCGCCGTTTCGCCCATAAAGCTAAGTGATTAGCGTTAACATTAGGGGTTAAGGTTAGGCTTTTCAGGGAACAGAGTTAACGGGTTAGGGTAAGGAGTTAAAGTTAGGAGTTTCTACGGTAAGGTTAGGGGGTTAGGGTAAGGGGATTAAGGTTAGGGGTTATAGGGTAAGGGGTTAAGATTTTTAGGGTAATGGTTAGCATTAGGGGTTAATGTTAGGGGGTTTACAGAAAGGAGTTAAGGTTTTTAGGGTATTGATTAGCGTGGTTTTAGGGTAAGGGGTTAAGGTTTTTAGGGTAATGATTAGCATGGTTTTAGGGTAAGGGGTTAAGATTTTTGGGGTAATTATTAGCGTTAGCATTAGGGGTTAAAGTTAGGTGTTTAGGGTAGGGGAGTTAATGGGTTAGGGTAAGGAGTTAAAGTTAGGAGTTTTTAGGGTAAGGTTTCCGTATACATTACCTTGGCAGTAAAACGACCAGCAGCTAAATGTCGGCTAAACGGCGGCAGAGTGCCTTATAATGTTGCAGCAACTTCATTTGGCATTTTGCTTTATTTCTAGGGAGTGAGGACCTCCCCTTCTGTTCCTGGCATTGGATCAGATCATTGACATGAGATCAGCACAAGACAGATAATACAACCTGGAAGCCAGGATGTCCGTGACCTGCAGATCCACTTAGTAAGTAAGCTAAGTGATCCAGAACTTGCATTCTGCAAAACTTACACAAACCTAAAGCCTGTATGAGTTCACATAAAAGAGAGTTTGAGTGGTTTTACTGGCTCTGTACTTCTTTGTCCAAGGTTTAGCTTTACAAGCTGTCTAATGCTGAAGGAAAAGCGCTAGAAATCCACATACAAAATGTATAGGGAGCTAGAAGGAATATGTCAAAGTGTGCACATTCGCATGTGATTGTCCAGAATCTTTATCTGCAACTTTTATGACATGTACAAATTAGGTGAATTAAATAGGTTGGTGGACCAGTGGAAAACATGAAGGTACATTGATGATGTATTTCCTCCTACTGCATTTACCAATACATTGGTAGTCAGGATGTATAGAGCCAGCGTTTCTGAGCAGCTGAAAGGCTTAGGCCTGCAGTTTTTGACTTAAAGATATAAAACCAAGTACCAACATATACTGAAAGTGGAATAAAAAAATCCATCAGCAAAATAATACATTCTCTACCATTGTTATGGTTGACAAGTTTACAATAAGTTAAATACGACTATGTATGATGAGCTTATTAGGTCAAAAGCCTAACTGCTACAACAGTTTTTAGAAAATGTTTCTATGTCTCTTTAATTCCAAATATATATATATATAAACTGTTGCTTTGCATTCCTCATCTTCTCTCTGCGGGACCACTGACCCTTCCCCCCATCCTCCTTATCTGTGTCTGCACTGCATCTCCGATCTCCTACTTAGTGTAAATATTCTGTAGACCTTATGAAGGGTTCCCTCTTAGAGGCTGGGGTTTGAAATATATTCTGTATCTGGGCACATAAAAAAAGGTATCACCTCCAACTGCGGTAGTCTGCAAAACATAGAAACAACTGATTTTATAAGTATTCAGGTGACCAGGATAAAAAGAGAAGAAAATACAAAAACTGACCCAAGTAGGACTGTCCCTTCATGGTCTCACTTACAATTATAAACAACATATCTGCTAAATACCGTCCATAGTTTTATTTAACTGTTTTGTATTATTTATTTATTTATTTATTTATAAAATATTTTACCAGGAAGTAGCACATTGAGAGTTACCTCTCGTTTTCAAGTATGTCTAATTGACTGGTTTATTTTACTGAGAGTATTCTTTTTTTGGAAACATGTGTGAATCAGACATTGGATACCAGCTCCTATACTGTAGTTTGTAACTATTTACATTGCTCTGCTAGTCATCTCAATTAAAAACAAAAAACAAGAGTACTGGAGATGCGGGGGAGTCACAAGGGTAAGTTAAAATAAGTAATTACGTATCAATTAAAAACAAAAAGTGATTTCGACAGCTACTGTATGGTGTAAGATAATCTTTCACAAGCTCAAATTCCATTGTAAAACGGTTGCCCCTAAATACCAAAAGTAATTTGCAACTGACCATTTCGGGTTTATACAATGGCTTGTATGCCTAAGGTACACAGATTTTTGAACTAGACATACTATATTTTCCTATACAAACTGTGGTCAAACTCTGGGATTGCGTAACTTCCGACACTGTTTATTACCCTTCAATCTTGCGTTTGACTTGCATGGATGTTGACGCCGGATCATAGTGAGATAACCCTTATGAGAGATAGTGTCGTACTAGAGGGTACGCGACCACTACCTTTTTATTTTCAAAGTTTAAGGACCACTGCTTTTTTAATTTATACACTTACAGTGTTTCGTTGCTTGTAAAGACAGATAATTTATTTGGAAAAGTCTCTACCATTCTATGTATCTAGGGCATACAATAAATATTGTATAAACCTTGCAAAAATTGGGTGCATAGAGCACCACAATGTTTAACCAAGTTTGGATTTTGCTATATCAGGCACAGTATCATTATTTCCTTTATGTCACTTTCACCCCCTGCATACTAGCCATTATTTTTTTTTATTTGTGTCAAATAATTCTTGCCTTTTAAAATGGAATTATAACAACCAGTTAGTGAACAAAGACAAATAATATGTTGATTATTCAGACACATAAGCTTGGTAAGTTGGAAGGTATGTTTCCATGAATAAATAGCTGAAGTTCCGGAAAATGGTACAAGGATACAGTCCCTTCCTGGAAAGAGGATCTTGTGACGGACCATTTCTCCCATAATGCATCCCACAGACCAAATATCCACTAGAAGAGCAGAGACAAGGACATAAGAGGTGGAAAGAGGAAAAAGGCAAGGTTAGCTAGGAAGGTCGTTCCTAAAGCATGGAGGGGGAAAAAAAGAGTAGATTGAATAGCACAAAAAAAGATAATACGGTTATTCCCACCTCCACAAATCAATAAGAAGCAAAAACACACAGAAGTTTATTTGAAAAGGAAAAGAATGGCAGCAAGACTTGCAGTTTTACAAAAACCAATTATTTCCCCACCGCAAAGTACCTCTTGCAGCAATTAGGTGAGCAGATTTTAAATGCCACATTCCAATTGTAGTGACGAGGATAAAATGGAACAAGGGAGAGTGGAAATTGGTGAAGATGGGATTCAGAAAATAAAGCAATGAACTTTACAAAGAAGATGAATGTAAAAAAAAAAAAAATCCTTAAGGAAGACGTCATTTTAATCCTTCTTAATCAGTTTAAAACGAATGTTATTAGACCTAGAACATTAGTGTGGAGATCGAAACTGACCAGGGCTGCTTCATTTAAAATGTAATTGCATAAGATGTTTCGAATATTGTTTAGAACTTGATCATGTAAGTAGGGGTTCCTTGTGGGGAAAATAAACTTATAACCTATAAACACTGCATTAGACTTCCAAAAATAACCAAAATGTATTGATCTCTTGGCAATCTTCGGTATTTATGTGTTATTTTCTAAGATGTATGCCCTTCTTATGGTACTGTGTTTTTCTGAATATTGTATTGATCTATTGATGTACAAAATATCAAAAGAATGAAGCAGCTTAGCTAGTTAGTGTTGAAATATTCATATGCTCATTTAACAATGGTGGTCACTTAAATATCACTACACAGTCTCTAGGCCAGGTAGGTTGTGCTGCTATAATTGATCAAACATGCACTTTGATCTACTGTATTTGCTATTATTTTGTTCTATATATTTACACAGGCTATAAATAAAAAAAAAACACATTATTTAATGTAAAAATGCATTTCTACCCTAAATAGAGCTGTACAAAACAAAATCTAAAATAAAATGGTTGTGTTGTGAGTGGCTGGAATTAGCCCTTTTTGTTTTTATTAATGTAATTTGTGACAATGGAATGCTGAACTGTAATTAGGATTTATTGGTAATCCCTCTGATTAGTCACGTAATTCCCTATATATATATATATATATATATATATATATATATATATATATATATATATATATATATATATATAATCCCTCTGATTAGTCACGTAATTCCCTCTCTATATATATATAAACACACACACACACATTCTGTCTATAATACCTTCCATCTAGATAGGATTATAAAATGCTTCAACATTAAACATAGAAATGTTTTGCTATGATTTTATGTAGGTTCAGACAACCTCACGAGATAATGTTCTGATATAGGTAACCTTAAGCTTTTTAAAATCAGATAGCAAAAACGTTGCTCTCAAAGAACTTATTTTGCTGAATTCACATTTTACCAGTTGCCTAATCTTCTAATCATAAGGTAGATGTTGGTCTGTTTTACAGAGCATACTGTATAGAGTTTATTACTAGGATGAAGCCTACCATTCTCCTTGTATCCCATTCCAAGGATGACTTCTGGTGCTCTGTAATAACGCGTTACTACATAAGGGGTCATCATGAAGCTGGTGCCAGCAGTTCTTGCCAATCCAAAGTCAAGTATCTTCAATGTGCAGTCAGACTTCACAACAATGTTACTTGGTTTCAAATCCTGCAGTGAAAATAACCATGTGTCAGCAGTACTGGCAGAACTATATTTTGTGCTGGGGCGGGATGCATGCACACAATGGTAACACACTAGTTACAAGAGCTATCATGCATTCATGTGATGTCTTGAAAACCCACCTCATGGGCCAGTGCAAGTTATAGGACTGGCTCACACATAAGAGTCTTTTTTTGTGCACTGATGGCATTGTCCTAATATATTTGCCTTCATGAAGTCCAGTGGAAGAGATAAACTATTGTAACAGTTATAATATTACTAACCCTGTGAATGATTCCAGCCGAGTGAAGGTGCTTAATGCCACATAGCATTTGGTACAGCAGGTAAGACATTCGCTCATGATCCAGTTCCATCTGAATCACTTGGCACAAGTTGGCATCCATCAACTCCATTACTAAGTAACTAAAAAAAACAGGAAAAGGTATAGTTTTGATTAAACAATATCTTGTGTTCTAAAAATAACATTTGCATTCATTAAAATTCCAATGTCTTATAAATATGGTACAGTATAAACTGATCTCTATTTTTATCTAGTGACGATTAACATAAGCAAATATGCAAATGCAAATCAGACAACATAATGAGGCCTGAGCATCAGGATTTTATGGCATTAAAATTGGTCTGAAATAATCATTTGGCATATGCAACTTTTAAATTCAATTTATCGCAGTTTCTTGTTGGCATCATTCAACGCCAGGGGGAGTATGAGGCAAAAGATATAGTACACATGTGATCATAAATGTAGCATGTTTTGGTACCAGTTTTCTCCACCTTTTCAAATTAGGAAAAGTTTTGAAATGAAGTATCATCTAACGGAAAATTAGCTTGCCTAAGAAAGGTAATCAAATGTACTTCAAACTTGATAAAGTTTCAATATTTGATGCAGGCATGAAAGAATGGACAGAATAGCTATCGACTAATATGCTACCTGGCATTTATAGATAATGCTTAATGAACCCCTGATATAGGATGTTCAGTATCTTAGCATCAGGGGTTTCTGTAGGTGCATTGTGGGAATTAAGTGACCATTAGCTTTCAGCTTGGTCCTATGCAGTTCAGATCAGATATTACATCCCCAATCACTCAGTTCCCATCAACATATACAATCCTATTCATGATAGGCAAAAAATAAGTTACATAGTTATATAGTAGATGAGGTTGAAAAAAGACATATCTCAAACACGAAACCCCAGTGAAACATCATCCAATGATGTCTCATAAGGGGAAAAGTACATTCTTTCCTGAATCCAAGAATTGGCAATCAAATGTCTCCCTGGATAACAATCCTTCCCATGCTTACTTATTTGGTATATCCCTGTATAACTTTCCTTTCTAAAAAGATGTCCAGCCCTTTTTTTAATTAAAATATATTTATTGTATCTGCCATCCCAGTCTCCATGGTGATGAATTCCACCTTTTAACTGCCCTTACTAAAAAAAACACTTTCTTTTGCTGCTGGGAAAATGTCTATTCCTCCAACCTTAACGGATTTGTACTGCCCATAAAAATAATATGTTCTTGTATAGTGCTGCTAGTTTTACCTAGCACCTTACAGAGACATATTTGCATGCACAGGTCCCTGCCCTGTGGAGCTTATAATCTATGTTTTTGGTGCCTGAAGCAGTGGGAGATAAAGTGACTTGTCCAAGGTCAGAAGGGGCCGACACAGGAATTGAACCAGGTTCCCCTGCTTCAAACTCAGTGCCAGCCAGTGTCTTTACTCACTGAGCCACTCCTTCTCCCTATTGGGTTTAATAGTTCTCTTGAAAGGTCCTTGTATTGACCCCGCAAATATTTGTATGTAGTTATCATATCTCCTTTTATCTCATCTTACACGCAAGTTTTCACTGAAAAAAACCCACATCTGTATGGCATCTAAATTGGCAGGTTTGTAATGAAAGTGGCATGAACTATGAACCCAACTATCGGCAACTTTTTAACTTATACTATGGCTAATAATGGGCAAGAATAAATAGAGTGGGCTGCTTGTATAGTGCCAATGCCACTATACAGGGCCGCTGACAGGAGGGGAGAGCCATGACAAGTGTCCCGGGCCCAGTCGCAGGCCCTCTGGCCGTGCCCAACTTCTGTGCCTGGCTGCCGGTCCTCTTGTTGCCACTGCGCCGGGCTCTCCCCAGCTGCGAGCCTCTCTCACTGTGTCCCACACTGAGCTTCTGATGCTGGTGCCCGCCAGGCCTCTCTGATGTTGACATGTGGCGGAAACAAACTGGGCCCAGCTTCCGGTGCACACCGGAATGAGAGACAGGCCGGGCGCACGCCAGCTACAGAGGCTCAACGTGGGACAGTTATTGAGGGAGGTCTGCAGCTGGGGGAAAGCCGGGCACAGAGGCCTGAGACCATCCCCAAGGTTGGTAAGTTTGTTTTTATTTTGTGTGTTTTTTTTAAATGTATTTGGGGGAGGAAGGGTTCTATGTGTTTGGGGGGTGAGAAAATCCTCCCGAAGGGGGTAAAGACGCCGCACAGCCGCAATAAATGGAGGAGGCTGATGGATGACTGAAATTAGCTTTATTCACACAGAATGTTTGGGGGATGGTTTTTTTTGTATATATTTGGGGGTTGTGGGGAGGTTTTTTTGTATATATTTGGGATGGGGAGGTTTTTTTGTATGTATTGGGGGGTTGTATGTATTTCGGGAGGGGGGATTTGTATGTATTTGGAGAGGTGGGGGTATGTATGTTTTTTAGGGGTTGGGGGGTTTGTATATTTTTGGGGCGGTGGCGGGTTTGTATAGATTTGGGGGGTGGGGATTTTTTTGTATCTATTTATTGAGGGGGATTGTGAGTGATGGGGGAGGGGTGGCGAGGGAATGAGTGTGAGCAGGGGGGATTGAGTGAGAGTGGGGTAATTGATGGAGTTTGGGAGAGTGAAGGGAGAGAGGGGGTGAGGGAGTGAGTGAGGAAGAGAGGGAGTAAGACGGAGGGGAGAGAAATACATGGGGGGGGCGGTGGGGGAATGAGTGTGAGGAGGGGTAATTGAGTGAGAGTGGGGTAATTGATGGAGTTGGGAGAGTGGGGATGACGGAGTGAGACAGAGGGGAGAGAAATTCATGGGAAGAGAGGGGGATATAGAGGGGGCTCGCAAACTGTGAAATGGGGGGGGGGAGGCTCGCAAGACTGCCGACACGGAGAGTGGCTCGAGGGGCAAGTCGTAACTCTAATCCTAGATCCCGGGAAATCTGTCTGCGGCCCTGCCACTATATCTTATGTTAAAACATACTTACAGTCACCTAACGGAACATTCACATGCTGTGCAATTGTTAGGTGCAAATGAGTACATTTTTTTTAAACAATTTTCGATTTCATAGAGTGTGTTTCCTTTTTGACCTATGAGACCACTACACATGAGCAGGGAAGTCTTTAGATAAGTGTCACTTCAGAGCAGCGGTGCTGTACATGACAGCACTGCATATCATTTTGTAGATATTCCCAGGGCACAATGCTGTTGATATTTTAATGCTGGGAGACACATGATAAACTGTGGCTTCTTAACTGCATGACAAGTACTACACATACAATGTTGATTTCTGAACTTCTTACAAGAACAGCATGCTTTGCAAATTGATTTTATTTAGATTAGATCTAATACATGGAGATTTTCTCCGCTGCCCCTCCCCCCCGAAGATTTAATTAATTTAGTATCTGCATTACTTACACATCCTGGAATTCCTCAAGAGATTTCTGTGATGTAAAGACATTTAATAAACTGATAATCTAGGAGAGAAGGAGAAAAAAACACAGACATAAGAAATAGGAGGCAGTTGTCTTTTAATTTACAGTGGCATTATGAAAATTAAAGTTTATTATTAAATTGGTAAGGTCACTCTGAAAACCTGCAGAAATAATGAGCCACAGTCTAGAAACTTGCTAAAAGGGATTTACTGCTAGAATAATTGCTTCTACCCAGAAGAAAGGTGGATACTTTTGAAAAATTCTAAGCATAGTCACTCAAAAACTGAATTCGATTATAGACATAAAATAAGGTGCAATTTACACATGCAGTACCTTCACAGCTGATAAAAAAAGGGGTGAAGGTTTCGACGTTTGCTAGCCTGAAGATCCCCATAACCATAAGGTTATGTTTATAGATTTTTTGCTGAAAATCGCAAAGTAGAAAAAACTTTGGGCAAAATATTTTATGTCTACAACCAGAGAGCTTTTTGCAGGTACAGCAGTGTTAGGACCTACTGATGGGTCATACTGTGACATGGTTGTATGGTAGGCTTAAAATACTTTGGCCAAAGAATTGAACTAATTGACCCTTGCTTATGAGACGATAAACATATAAGTATTTAACTGTGTATATAATTTGTCAAGTTGGATGTAGCTATACAGATGCAGCAGCCATTATTCGAACATTTCTCAGAGACGTTTTCATAAAGCCTGCTATATTGCCTGCGTGATTCACTCGTTATTCTCAGCAAACGCTAGCGTTAAGGTGACCAATCACACCAATCACACCTGTGTTTAGCGTTGTTGATTTCTTTGAATTACCTGGATTCTGATTTGTTTGGGTGCAGTTCTTCGCGTATCCACCAGGTGGCAAAATGAATCCATTATCCAGTGCATAGCACAGTTACTGTACTGTATGTGTCAATTTGCAAGTGTTTAAAAACCAGATGAAAACAGAGTCCACCAAAGTGATTCATTGCAAAATGACCTTGGTCACTAAAGACGTTATCAAATGTAGGCGTTTTCATAATTTCAGTATCTAAACACAATGTTGGGTACATTATTCTCAATTCCTATGCCCGCACAATTGCTGGATAGACTGAACCTGTACACTCAACATCATGCCAAGTCTTTATTCAAAACCGAACGTCAGTTACACATATCTAATATTTTCTGCAATTAATTCTGGAACAGATAAGAAGCCGACTTTAGCAGAGATATATCATCATATCATTGAGAACTACGATTATTTCAAATTTTCACTTAACCATCGTGGCTGAAAGCATTCGATAAGGCTAACTTTAACTAATGAGGATTGTTTTTTTCTCACTACCCCTCCTGAGGGAGATACAGCAGAGACTGCGACTATTCTAACACAAACCAGTGGCAATCGCCAAAAAGACCCAGGTACACTCAGGTACATGCTGGGTACATGCCTTAAACTTGCCTTAAACTAGACCCAGCATTTCTGCATTAATTAATGGCCTATCAGATTAACAGCAGGTGTCCCTGGCAGTCCCATTCAAACTGAATGGGACTGCCAGGGACCCCTGCTGTGTTAATCCTATGGGTCATTAGTCAATGCCGAAATGCCTTAAACTTGCCTTAAACTAGCCAGGTTACACCCAGCACATACCCAGAATGTAACCGGGCTAGTTTAAGGCAAGCTTTAGAATAGTCGTGGTCTCGTCTGTAGCAGGGGTTATTGTTCTGTGCTTCCAAGTTTTGCCGGTATGTTTGCTGATTGCAACTTCAAAAGGAGAAAGGTCGGGTTTAATCCATTTAAGATTTGGTATTTCCCGTCCCTGCAATGTACCAACCCCTGCTTGCCAATACGATTGCAATAACGGGCCGATCATCACTGATGTCACTGAAAACCTAGTGAACACGCCTGATTACAATCCTTGCTACCTAACCCCACCTGTCAACAATGATTGCTACCTGACCCCGTCTGACTACCAGCTTCAGCAGTCAACTGTCAACTATAATGCAGACGACATGAGTGACACCAGCTTCTACGCACAATACACCTCTGACATTGGCTCATCTCCACCCGGTTGGCAAAGTTTATAATAAAGGTAAATATATTGAACTGTACTATACAGTGTTACACTATAAGTATTAGCTTTAATTCCCAAGGACACTACAGTTGTGTCCAGTATGCTTGTAGACATTCACTAGCTTGTATTTTTGACAATACACTAGAATATGCACTTTAGTACTGTAAAGTATGTGATCGATTCAATTACTGCACATGTCATAGCCTGTACTAAAATTTCACAACAAAATGTTTTTTGCTTTTACAATATTCCACTTCCTGGTTAATGGAAAACACTACTGTATGTTACTGTTTTCTTTTATCAATGATGTTGCATTTTGCAGTATACAGTAATGAGACTTTGCACGTGTAATTAATTCAGATAAGAAACACCAAAAATAAATATTAATAACTAAATAAATAAAGTACTGCATTGTGATTTCTCAAGAATGACTTTACTGCCAATGTTATTTGCAAGTCAGAAATTTTTTTTTCTCGACAATGCCTTAAAAAGAGGGATTTTAAGAAAACACAATGTGATGCATTTTTTTTTTATATTTTATCAATTTTTATTCATAAAATCACTTCCTTTTTATTTCTTTAGGAGGTGGCATACACATTTTTTTTAAGGAGGGGGAATACTATTCAAAACCTTCACATTTTAGTAGACTTGGTCTGCTTTTCATACTGTTTATGGAAATATCACAAACACAGAAATATGTTCTCAAGGGAGTTTTAACTTTTATTACATTTTAGAACAGTTCAAAGGATTTTCATTCTACTGTAATCCTGCTGCGCGCTCATCACAGCTTTAGCCAAAGATGGCTTAACTTCATTGCACATTTCCCCACCCCCTCACCCTCCCAAAGCCAAGGAAAAAGGCATTCTACAGTACAATACTTGATCTCCAAACCTCCCCCGTCCATGGGGTTTAGCTAAATCACATAATTCGGCGTAAACGAGTCTGGATTTCTTTTGTCATTGAGAGAGGGGGGGATTAGGACAAACTATTGACTGTTATTACAGTACAATAAACTTGGACTCCCCCCCCCCTTCCTGTAGTGCTTCATCGCCTGTGAAAGAAAACAATATGGCTGTCGGATTAGGCAATTGAAGGCCTTGACTGTATAACACTATTGACAGACAAACAAAACGAATAAACTATAACTAACCGTACCTGTAAACTATAATTAATTATTAGAAATAATAGGTAATACACTCATTTCTAATACAAATAATGCACGTGCTGTATATAATGTATACTGTAGAAAGTGGAGAGTCTACGCAGATATAAAATGGTTAATGTTCAATTACAGTACTTTTAATATAAGGCTAACATTGAAACAGGTTATTGTCCGTACCATACTTACCTGTACTATACTTACTGTACTTGTACTTACCTTAATACAGTACAGTACAGTACATTAGTACAAGCCGGTGGCAAGTACGGGCAAAACGCTGCTAATACGGTCAATATGATTATTGCATTTTTGCACGGTGAGTATGTTGTTCCAGAAACTCAGTATTCCTTTTCTTAATTCCTCTTTGTTGGACGGCTTAACAACCTTTCTTATATGATCCTTCATCGCATGCAAGACCATTTCTATCGGGTTCAAATCTGGTGATCTGGAAAGTGAGGGGGGAAAAATTGTGAATTTGTTGATCAGATAATAACTGTTTAAAACAATGAGAAACAGTTACTGTACACTGGAACACTAACTCCTGTGGCATCTTAACCCAGTTGATCCCGCTGGCAACAATATAGGTAGTAGTGGCGGTATCTTTAGGGTCATTGTCCTGGAAAAAATGGTGACCACCAGATGGGAAATCATGCTTTAGGTATTGACCAATACGGGTGATAATTTGCTCTTGAAAAAATAGTATATCCATGATTCCTGGAACAAGAAAAGAAAAAACTATGAAAAAGATGAGCATTAGGGTACAGAATACACTACAGTTGTACAGTGCATAAGGCTACAGCATGTGACTTTGTGCATTATTTTACCTTCAAAGACAATTATGCATCATGGTCCATGTCTAGAGATCGCACCCCACACATGTATCTTCAGTAGGTACTTGGGCCGTGGCTTCAGAGATAGCCATCCTTTTTTGTGGAATGCAAAAGTGGCTAATCTCTCAAGAGCTTCCGTTGTCTCGTCAGAAAAGATGACATCCTGAAAAGTCTCGCCACTTTCGATCCATGCACGTGCTTGGTCCACTCTTTTTATCTTGTTGGCCTCCCTTATCATAGGCTACGCTCTGTAATGATAAGGAAGAATTTTACAGGTGACTGTACAGGCAAACCACACTTTTAACTAAAGTATAGTACTGTACAACACTTTAGCTGTACTGTCCTAACTACTGCACAGTAATTAAAGTACAGTATCAACCCTGTTGTGTCACTCTGCATACTATTGCAATATACTGTACATTATTACAGTAAGACACTTACTTTACACGTCCATATTTCCATCTCAATTGGCATCTCATGAACCTGATGCTGGTCTCACATGATGTGATATTGTGACTCTTCTCTAGAATAGTCTTGACTGTTTCTGCACAGCACTTATTATTAGCCTCGCTGTTTTCGTCCACCAGGCGCTTTGCTGTCCTACAGTTTAAAGGAAACGAGAACAATTTGTTAGGCCCAAAAATAAGTCAAAACAAATACATGTTTTTGTATACAGTATTCTAAAATAAATTAAAAGAAAATAACTAAACAAAAATATGCATTTTAATATGTAAGACGCTTTTAGAGTCATAAAATAAGCTGGAGAAAATAAATCCCTTTAATATTTTCATCTAAAAGTAGTACAGTAATTTTTAGGCTCAAATCTAATTGCAAAGAAAACAAAAAAATGCATTTGGATATGCAACAACTTATACAAGTATTGTAATACAGTAATTACAGAATGAAAACAAAAATACTTACTCTGTTGTGATTGGGGGACTCCGCTTTACACTTTTGGCCTTACCATGGGCATGCTTTTGCTAAACCGAGGCCCGAAGTAACTAACCAGCGTTGGATCTGTAAAATTCCGTGTTCTTTCTTGTACATATTCTGCATTTTCTTGCTGAGATCCTTTGAAATACTTTTCCTCGGCATCACTGCTTTAGAAAATAAATCAAGCACTGAGGAATGTATATTCGATGTATATTCAATGTGCATTGAATCAATGATGATGTATTTATAATGTAATGGACCTCGCTCGACAGGTTTAGTAAACAGTACGCCCACTTTTAACACCTGCAGCTCGTGTCTATGCCCGTCCAAAAATTCAAATAGGGACACAATGCATAAAAGGTGTCACAAATTGCATAGCCTCCCACACACTGATCTCTATCTGAATGAGCACTTGTACAGATACTGTATAGTACATTTTTCCATCTGCATCCATGGATCAACCCTGATTCTATGGTTGCAGGAACCTGCTTTCTTCTGCTGTGCCGACCACGAGAAAGCAAAGGTCGGAAGCTGTTTCGAAGCCAAAGTCAAAGGTACCTAAAGAAAAGGTTCTGAAGGCTCCCAAGGCAAAGAAGCCTGGCCCTTTGTACGTGAAGAAAAATGGCAAAAATAGACCATGATCAAGTTCATTGGCTGGGCCTCAGAAGTTCCCCTGCACCCACCGAAGCTGAATTCGACGTCCCAGACTTTTCACTGCCATCAACCAGCAACGCAGATGTTTGTCCCAAAGCCCCTGACTCACCTCTGCCAGCAGCCAGCCACTCCAATGTTCATCCTGAAGTCACCTGCTCACCTCCTCCAGCACCCAGCCACGCCGACCACCAGCACACCTTGCACAAGTTCCAGCTCTGTTGCCCGCATGCTGGATGTTTTTAGTGGTATTGAAATGACTGACCACTCCATAGAGCAATACAGGGGCAGAATGGAGGCCAAGATGGATCGTCTTTTGGAGCGCATGGAGAATATGGATAGGTGCATGGGTGGTCTTCTGTATAAGAAT